>NC_091473.1:207782972-207890481 GCF_036971445.1 Narcine bancroftii | reverse complement strand
CCTAGTCCATCAGTCTGCATAGGGGTCCCCCTCCACCCTGCAGGGTTGCCAGGGTAATAGTGTGCTGTGCGCCTGTGTTCATGAGTGCCAGCCAGCGATGTATGTTGTCCTTTCCCGAAGGTGCTGCTACAGGGATGTGCGGCCTCGGGCGCCCCGGGTGGGAAAGGTCAGCAGGGTGCTGGGGACCTGCCCTTCATCCTATGAAGGGGGTCTTTCATGCACCGTTAGCAGGCTGCTCACGCAGGGTGAGTGCAGACATCAATTACAGCAGCTGCTGCCTGATCTCAGCCTTAAGGGCTGGGGAGATGGGGTCAGGTGGTGTGGTAGGAACAACAGTGTGGGCTGGTCGGGTGGCATGGGGGATGAGGGTGGCTCCAGCCTCCTGCTTACTGGTGGGAGAACTGCATGTCTTCCCCTGGCGAAGCTTCCCCCTACTCAACTCCTTCCAGTGTGCATACAGGGCAGGAGTGGGAATCCTATCAATACGAGTTGTGTCCTCTCCTGCGTGCAGCAGGTCGAAGTAGAGCCTCCTGTTGGGCAGTGAGGGGCTCAGGTTCCGGGTTCTGGACTCCGCACTGCGGACTAATGAGGACACCTCTCGTGGCATATACTACCCCTCCAGGAGGGTGATGGCATCGCATACTATTTTCCCTGTGGCGGGCCCCATTAGCAGCTGAATAATCGACTTAAGATCAAGGGCTGCAGTAGTCACAAAGTGTACCGCGTATGTGCCGGTTACCCCCGTGTTCTCAATGAAACCTTAGTCAATGGTCTCCTCATATATCTCATTGTTCAGTGCCTACTCTCTGATGACTCAGGTGCCCTCCCCTACTGTGGACCAATGTGATCTCCCATGGACGTTCCATTCCAGTCGAGTGGGATATCGGATTTGTATGGCCATGAGCATGACCACGAGCTCCCACAGTGATGACTCACTGCAGATCCCCTCCTGTGGTGCTCACAGGGCATTATAAATGGCCTGAAGTTTGGAGGTTCCCCAGATCACAGACCTCCTGATCGGAGATGGCAATATTAGAGCTCCCCTCATCCCACAGTCTGAGGAGCCAAGCAGCGAGGTGATCACCTGGCCGCTGGTGGTGTCGGTCCACCAGCTGGGTGAGCACCTTCGGAGAGAAATCACAGGTCTCAGTGGTCTCCCATGGTCCGCTAGCACGTGCCCAAGCTGCCCCCTCCTTATTGCCCCCCTATTCCATGGAGGAGCTGGGACCTTGTGGTGACGAGTCGGGCTTGTAGGACTCAGCGGTGGGGGGGGGGAATGGGACAGTTGCGGCAGGACCCTGACTCCCCGTGTGTCCATCCTCATCACTCTCCATCCAGATGTCCCCATCCCCCAGCTGTGTTCGACGGCTCACCCTGACGGATAAAGATTCTAATTTTAATTGAGTCAGGTCATTAGCCCAACCGACGGGCTGCCTGAGCCTGCTGGAGCCGGATCCTCGGTGTCTCTGGTCACTCGTTTTGCCTTGGGCAGCAAGAAGTGCCTCAAGCAGTCTGCTGCAGCTCAGTCCCAGGTCTTCTGTTTCCCTGTCCTTATGGTCAGAGACGGTCTGCAGCTTTTCCACCAGCTGATTGGAGATCCTACCTGGTGTCTCAGCAGTGATGCCCGCAGCCAGTAGGCACCCCTCTGATTACCCCCTCCCTTGGGAAATCCTGACTCCTTCAGGAGGACTACCATTCCATCGCCTCAAGAGTCCCGCTGCTCGGACCAGTCCTCGGGCTTACCAAAGTTGGGCAGCATGCTGGCCAGACTTCCAAATCCCTCACTATCTTTAGCCCACCCGAGCATTCTGTTTTTGGGGCCAGTACTGGCTTTCCTTCGCCCGTTCCAAAACATCCCTCTCTGATCTGTGCTTGGCCAAAACCCTTGCAATCCTGCACGTAGCACCAATTGTTGTAAGGGTTCGTGTGGGACACAGTTTAAGAACCAGATCAAAGTCAAGGTACAAAGCACATGTTGATTTCGGGGATGCAAAAGGGACAACAGGGCAAGTATGCTAGGCAAACCTATACACACAGACAATCTCTTTGGCTTGGCTTTGCGGACGAAGATTTATGGAGGGGGTAAAAGTCCACGTTAGCTGCAGGCTCGTTTGTGGCTGACAAGTCCGATGCGGGACAGGCAGACACGGTTGCAGCGGCTGCAGGGGAAAATTGGTTGGTTGGTGTTGGGTGTTGGGTTTTTCCTCCTTTGCCTTTTGTCAGTGAGGTGGGCTCTGCGGTCTTCTTCAAAGGAGGTTGCTGCCCGCCAAACTGTGAGGCGCCAAGATGCACGGTTTGAGGCGATATCAGCCCACTGGCGGTGGTCAATGTGGCAGGCACCAAGAGATTTCTTTAGGCAGTCCTTGTACCTTTTCTTTGGTGCACCTCTGTCACGGTGGCCAGTGGAGAGCTCGCCATATAACACGATCTTGGGAAGGCGATGGTCCTCCATTCTGGAGACGTGACCCACCCAGCGCAGCTGGATCTTCAGCAGCGTGGACTCGATGCTGTCGACCTCTGCCATCTCGAGTACTTCGACGTTAGGGATGAAAGCGCTCCAATGGATGTTGAGGATGGAGCGGAGACAACGCTGGTGGAAGTGTTCTAGGAGCCGTAGGTGATGCCGGTAGAGGACCCATAATTCGGAGCCGAACAGGAATGTGGGTATGACAACGGCTCTGTATACGCTTATCTTTGTGAGGTTTTTCAGTTGGTTGTTTTTCCAGACTCTTTTGTGTAGTCTTCCAAAGGCGCTATTTGCCTTGGCGAGTCTGTTGTCTATCTCATTGTCGATCCTTGCATCTGATGAAATAGTGCAGCCGAGATAGGTGAACTGGTTGACCGTTTTGAGTTTTGTGTGCCCGATGGAGATGTCAGCCTTGTCTAGCATGGTTCTGATGTTCCAGCATGCTAGCTTGAGTTTGTGAGCATCTTTTGAGGGGGAAGACGTGGAGGGGGAGGACGTGGAGGGGGAGGACGTGGACTTGTCCTCGGGCCTGCGCAAAGGAGCTTTTAGGTGGAGTTTTGAGTTTTGTGTGCCCGATGGAGATGTGTGGGGGCTGGTAGTCATGGTGGGGAGCTGGCTGATGGAGGACCTCAGTTTTCTTCAATACGCCAGGGGTAAATGTACACTTCTGATACCAAGAGACAAATTGACAGAAGACTGGGAGTAATTACATGAATACACACATTCAACAGTCAGGATTGAGGTGATACTACATGCCCCCACACGTTGACCGGTACAGACACGGCTCTTGCTACCTAACCTCAGGACTCACCCCAACCCAGTGCAAAAGTGCTGCTTGCGTGCCACGAGGAGTCCAGAAGAGTGAGAACAAAGGGGCACGTGGCCTTCATAGTTTTGCAGGCTGTATTGGGGTCCAATCACTCAGGGCAGGCTGGGCCTCATTGGCTGCTGTGGCCAATGGCTCGAAGCCAAGTAAAGGGGCTCAGCAGAGGTCAGCCGAGGTGATTCACCTGGGCCAATTGGGTAAAGGTCAGGGCTGAGTTTGGACAGGCTGCCTGGACTGCAGCACCTGGTGATTTAGCTGGGCCAATTGCAAGGGTCACCTTCATGGCATTGGGGTGAGTCTTTGAACTTGATTGGTCGGTAGTGTGTTCTCCGAACAGGAGCGCAGCAACGCCACCAGGTGGTGGATTCTGCTTCTCCATGAAACAAGCACAAGAAAGAAAAAGGAAACAAAGGAAAAAGAAGATCAGACTGTTCAGGAATTCAAAGAAGAGCATGCTTTAGAAAAATGTTCACAATTGGAGAAAAAGTTGTATGATGAGAAATTAAACTTTTTAAAGAAGAATGGAAGACGTTTCGGTTGCTTGTTTAAAGTACACATCAGCAAAACTTGTAATAAGTGCCTCAGTTGTGATATATGCAGTTTACAGCATCCCAAGTTACTGCATCCTTAACAAAATAAAGTTGAGAAGGAAGTCAAACAATCTGAATCCAAGACTAAAGACACAGTAAAAGAGAACGCCTCCGCTTTGGTCCAGACAAACAGGCTAACTGGAGCCGGTGGCAAAGTTCTCTCAATAGTTCCTGTGCAGGGTAAAGCTAAAAACGGAATCTTCTTACTGAAGATCAATGCATTTCTTGATCCAGGAAGTACTTTATCACTTTGTACTGTTGAATTAATGAATAAACTTAATCTTCATGGTAAAAGATCATAAATCTTGTTCAAGACAATGAATGATGAAAGGAACATTGATACTAATATAGTTTCAGGTTTACAGATTGTTGGATTGAATAGCAATGAATTTTGTGATCTGTGTGTCCATACTCAGAAGATAATGCCTGTGAATGAGGAGAATATTCCCAAACAGGATTATATCAAACAGTGGGATCATCTAAAAGAAGTTAGCTTCTCCAAGGTGGATGCCAAAAATCAAGATGCAAATCAGATTAGCTATACCAAAAACTCTCAAACCTCTAGAGCAGGGGTGTCAAACTCAAATTCACGGAGGGCCAAAATTAAAAACTTGGACTAAGTCGAGGGCCGAACTAAATATTTATTGGAAATTTTCAACAACATCTGCATGTTTTCTCTTCTTTCAACATATGTCATGTTAAACTTTAGGATATAACTTTAGGAGGATAATGTTACAGGTCAGGAGTAGGCAGCTCAAGTTCACCTTTGCTTGACCTGAGGGAAACCTATTTGGTCCCTGTGGAGATGTAGTCAGCATTCACAGGCTATGTCCATTTTGGCCTGCATCAGGACTCAGCATTTCCTGCTCACTCCTCAGGCTCTAGGCCTCTATTCACCCTCGACCCACCATCCTTCTACCTGACCAGTCCTTTACCCAACCTCTACTCACCCCTCACTCCACTCGCTCTGCCTCTACCCACACCATCCTATACACGCCCCTCTACTGCCTCTCCCCTCAACCTGTTCCTCCCTCTACCCATCTCTCACCCTCTAATCACCCCTCCCCTACTCACCCTGCCCCTCCCCTTTAACCTCTTCCCTATCCACCCCTCCTTCTATTCATCCCTCCCTCTAACTGCCCCTCGCACCACCATAACTTCCCCTGCCCATTACTCCTCACCTACACCCTCTGCCCACCCCTGCTTACCCACCCACTCAGGCCCAGCGCGCTGGCGATCGGCCTTTGCAGAACAGCGGGGGCCGTGCGCAGCCTGCCATGTCCGTCGCGCCGACAGGAAATCACAGGCGCTCGCCAATCCACCGCACCGCTCGACAGGTGGGAGAAGTGACTGGTTGTGCAGGGAGCCTTCCAACTGGCTTGCCGGCTGATGACATCGACAGACTTCTCGTGTTACAATTTTGTTTTCCCCGTTCTCAAAGTTTGCACGGTCAACCTGCAACACTCTTGCTCCCTCCGCGTCCCGTGGATCTGATGCCCGGATGTTGTTAGGATTCCCAGCAGAAGGTTTGTGGAACTTTACCATTCTGGATTCCTTTTTGAGAATATTCTGGCCATCTTTTAAGGGGGGTGGTTTTAGGGGGGAGGGGATAGTTAGGGGGTGGGGAAGGATGTGCAATGAAGGGGGAGGATGGTGGGGGTGACATTACCAAAAAACAGCATCGGCTCTCGCTGCAGGGCAGGCCACCTCTAATACATTTTTGAAATGATCTTGCGGGCCAAATATAATTATATCGCGCCCGCAGCCAGAGTTTGACATGTGTGCTCTAGAGGTTATAGGGAGCAAAGTGACAGACCTTATGCCATGAGAGCATTGCTTGGATGGACAATTAACAGACCATTAAGAGGAAAAATGAATAATGATCAGGAGTTGTTGAAAGTAAATGTCAACAGAATTTCATTTGTCAAACTTTATGATATTTGGGAACAACAGTTTAAAATTGATTTCTCTGAATGTCTTAAAGATATTCACAAACCTTGAAAGGAAAATAAGCAGTTTCTGAATTCAGTTTCAAATTCTGTTAAACATGTTGATGGTCATTAATTAGCGTATAGCATTACCCTTGAAGAAAAGAGAAATTTGTGCACCAGATAATAAAATAATTGCAGAACAGCGTATGCTGAATTTGAAGAGAAAATTCAAGAGACATTCTTCCTTTCATTTGGATATACCAATGTCAAGTCAGATATGATAAAAGAAGGTTATGTAGAAAAGATATCAGAAGGTATCTTGAAATGTAAAGATGGAAGAAAATGGTATTTACCTCATCATGGAGTTATACATTCACAAAAAGAGAAATTACAAGTAGTATTTGATTGTGGAACATCATTTCAAGGAGTTTTATTGAATTCTCAACTTTCTTGTACTTCACCAGTACTTTAATAGGTGTTTTGATTTGTAAGGAACCTATTATAATTGTTGCAGATATTGACACGATGTTTCATCAAGTGAAAGTACCATCAGAAGATCATGATTTTCTACCATTGTAATGGTGGCCTAATGGCGATTACAGTAAAGATATAATTGAATCCAGAATGACAGTTCATCTATTTGGAGTGACTTCATCACCGAGTTGTGCAAATTTTGCTCCCAGGAAATGTGCTGAAGATGATGAAGAGGAATTTCATTCTCCAGTTATAACCAGCATCAGAAACAATTGCTATGTTGATGATCGTCTCACTTCAGTGTTTCAGAAAAGGAAAGAATAGATCTTTCTCATGAGTTAAAGGAGATCTGTAATAAAGGCGGTTTCTTCCTTATGAAATGGATGAGCAACAGTCGAGATGTGCTGGCTGCTGTTCACAACGCAGAAAGAGAAAAGGATTTGGATTGTGCCGTTGTACCTGTCGAAAGAATTCTAGGAATGCAATGGTGTGTTCAATCTGATGGTTTTCAAATTTAAACTTGCTTTGAAAGTACGACCTTTGACAAGAGGTATTCCTTCGTTCATAATTTTGGCACCAGTAGTATTAATAGCCAAGAAAATTCTGCAAAAATTGTGCAGAAGAAAATTTGTATGGGGTGAAACTACATCAGATTCCATCGCACAAGATTGGATGAATTGGATTGAGAGTCTTGAAATGTTAGAAAGTTTTAAAATCAACAGATGTTTGAAACCTACAGGGAAAATTGAGGCTGAATTAAACAGACTAAAATGTGAAGGCATCTTAGAACCAATACATTACAGCAATTGGGCAGCCCCATTGCGTCCGTACAAAAAGATTCACATATGCGGTGATTACAAAGTCACCATCAATCCATCACTCAAAATAACTGAACACCCCATGCCCAAGGCAGTAGAATTGTTCCAGGCACTAAACGGAGGACAAGACTAGATTTGTCACAAGCATATCAACAGATAAAATTAGACAAAAAAAGAAATCAAGGGAATATATGACAATCAAAACCCATCTGGGATGATATTTTTTTTAAGCAACAATGGACAAATTAAAACATAAACCAGGAACAATCAACGGCCAGACAGATCGATGCCTCATCATGCATGCTGCTACCCAAGACAGAACAGAGATGAAATTATTAAATGGACACCAGGGGCAGCAGCCATCAAGCAAGAACTTCAACAACTGCCCATTATAGCCCAGATGATCTGAAAGGAAACCCAAAAAGTGGCAACATTAAGCAAGATCCAATACTTCCCCCTTAATGGATGGCCAGAATCTGAAGTCATCTCAGAAAATCTAAAACTTTACCACATACGCAGCCATGAACTATCAGTCAAAGGGTACCAGTCCAATTATTCCAGCCAAATGGCAAACGACCATGTTATCAGAATGGCAGCACAACCATCCGAGAATGGTACGAATGAAGGTAGTGGCCCGCATTCATGCCTGGTGACCCTCCATAGACAGAGACATTGAAACAACAGTAAGAGAATACAAAGTATGTCAGACAATGCAACCAAAAATGCAACAAGCAGGACATAAACCACAGAACTGGCCAACCAAACCCTGGCATCAGATTCATGTAGACCTTGCTGGAACATTCATGGGTGAGACTTTGCTTATAGCTGTGGACACACACGTCAAATGGCTAGTAGTTTCACAGCTGAAAATCACAAAAGCAGATCCCACGATTGACAGTCTACGAGCGATCTTTGCCACTTAAGGATCGCCTCATGAATTAGTTACAGACACTGGGCTCCAGTGTAGATCAGAACATTTTTTTAAATTTATGTGTGACAACAATATCAGATATATTTTGTCTACAACCTATCACCCAAGTATTAATGGGGAAGCAGAAGATTTTGTACAAACATTCAAAGAAACAATGAAAGCCATGAAACTTCTAAATGTCAGTTGGACATAGAAAAATCACAGATTTCCTATTGGGGTATAGAAACACGCCACATTCACAAAGCGTACCCCAGCAGAACTAATGTTTGACAGCAACCTGCCGACCAGGCTGTCCACAGTTCACCCAGATCTGGGTCTCTGATTGCAAATAACAGCATCGCCAGAAACTTCACCTACAACATTGGAAGTGGGCAAGAGAGTTCTGGTGCAAGATTATAAAACCCATGGGTGGTAGGAGCAATCTTACAAAAATTGAGCCCCTGTTCATTCTCTTTTCTAGATGGAGACAGATTCTGGAAGTGACACATTGACCAATTACAAGCATTGACTGACACTAAGGTCCACAAACAGCCTCATGAACAGTAGGAGGTGGCACCAGACCTGCCGTGGCCTGCCCCAACCATCCCACCCCTCAGGCCATGTGAGGGGAGAGCCAGAGATGGTTGCGGACCCAAGGAGTACAGTAAATGAAACACACAGCCAGGAGGGCAGCAAAGATGGGCAGTCATTGCCAACTCGACCGCTAACCTGACGATCTATGGGTCCTGAGCAAAGACTGGCTGATAGGCACTATCAATAACCATAGAGTCGAGAAATGAGGGAACGATTAGCTTTAATACACAGAGGCCTCAAGCTAGGCCGGATCCAGGTACAGGAATGCTGGAATGGGGGGGTAGCTCGACCTTTATCCTTTATGCCAGGACAAAAGGGGAAGAGACATAGGGAATGAGTCATTAGTGGGTGGGCCAGCCTCTGATGTACAGTAGCCAGTATGGACTATATACAGTGGAGGAAAACATATCAGTTCACCCGCATAGCAAACCACACCAAGGTGGTCCAAGATAGAATGAAGACCACCCAAATGCTTGAAGGACTATGTCCCCTGATTATTATTAAATACTTTCCCTTTTATAATTATAATTACTCATGAGATGTATTCTATTTCTCACGTAGTCCTGGGAGTGGGAAGTGGGTGGGGCCCCAAAAAGACCAGTTCTTCTTCCAGAATACCTTTCCAAAATGCACCCATCCCCTGTTCCTTCATCTGAACCCCTCACACTGGGAGATAATGTCAATATCCAACCTTTCGCCTTCTTGGCTAAAGCAGCACTAGGCCTCCCACTGTTGGACACGTCCATGAGGGATCTCGTGTTGCAGATCCTGAACTTTCCAGCCAGATCCTCTGCCATGGGGGAAAGACTCAATTATCGGCACAAAACCAATGGGAAAAGCTGCGAGGGTCACAAGGTGGACGGCCTGTCCTGTCAGCATCCACCCTGCTGCATCACCAACCCGGGCTGTGCAAGTATCACACCACTGATGTCATCTATGGTGTCAGCACCGCCCCTGTCCCTCCAACGGCCTGGGTCCTTTCTCACCTCATTGCTCCTTCGGAACCCAACGAGGGGGACGCAGCCGGGAGGACAGCCGAGCGCTGCGCTGTCAATGGGCCGAGCCGCAGGGAGGGGAAGGGGGTAGTTGCTTAATTACCTCCTTAATTTCCCCCAGCGGGCTCTCCCCACCCCAACTGTCCCTGTTTGGTAACTGGTATATACGTCTGCTGAACACGGTGGAAAATCTCTTTGAACATTTTCCTCTGTTCCTCAGCTGATCCACATCATCGGTTGTGCCCTCCGCCCATGTGAGGCAATTCATCCCTTGTTCCATTGTCGTCCTTTTGTTCCAACATGAGACACTGGTTTTGGCTCTTATTTTCTTACCCTCCGTTGAAACGAGGGATTCGGCCTTTCTCTGAAGATAACACTGCAGCAGATCCATTGAAGCCCAGAAAACAGAATGGAATAAAGTCCTTTCAGCAGGTTGGTTAGAGAGTGGGAATATGATTGAATGGACACCAGACTGGACAGGGCTCTGTATTCTGTGTGTGTCCCTGGGACTGGGCTGGGCTCTCTTCAAGTGTCACATGAAGCCAGGACAATAAGAATGGTTCCTCCACAAGCCATCCAGCAAGTCAATTCTAACATGAACAAAGTTGCAGGAGAGGTGAACAGTTACCATGTGTCAAGTTACAATGACAAAGATCAATTAGCAACAAGGTGAGAGCAGTCTTTAAGCCTGTGGGTGTGTGATTTGGCACGAGATGTGATGGAGTCAGTGGAGGTGAGGGAGATGTCATCTGAGCTGCATTCACCACAGTTTGTAGCATTGTTTGATCTTGGACAGAGTTGCTATCCATATCAGGCTTTGATGTAGCCAGCAAGGAAGATCTTGATGGTAGTGGAGTATCGGGTTACCAGCAGAACTTCTTCAGTCTTCCAAGGAAGTAGAGTCATTGGTGTACTTTCTGGAACATTGTGTGAGTGAGGTTGGTCCCAATGAGGTCACAGGAAAGGTTCACTCCCAGGAATTTGGGCCTATCTGCTGTCTCCAAATGAGCACTATTAATGCAGACAGTGGTGTGGGTTCGATGATCAGCTTCCTTTGTCTTGATGTTGAAGGGAGACGCTCAAGCTGCTTTCTATGTTCCATCTCACAGCTATTTATGATCAGCCTACGTCTGTGCCATCAACTAATTTGTAGGTGGATTTGGCATGTGGGTGCAGAGGGAGTGTCATTAGGGCTGAGTACACATCACTACAGAGTGATGTGCTGTGATTGTGGAGGAGATGTTGCTGCCCATCTTCACTGATTGCATTCTGTTTGTTGGGAAGTCGAGGATCCAGTGGGAAGGATGTTTTGAGGCTAAAATCTCAGTTTTGAGATAATGTTGATGGGGTCTATGGTGTGACTGATGAAGAGTTGTCTGACATGGGTTTACTTGGTGTCCAGGTGTTCCAGGGCCAGGTGGAGGGCCATTAACGTGGTATATTCCATGGATCTGTAGGAACGGTGGGGAAATTGAAGTGGGTCAAGGCTGGCTGGAAGGTGAAAGTTGATGTGAGCCAGGACCACCGTTTCTAAGCCCTTCATTAGGGTGGATATCAGAACCACAGTTCAGTGGTCATTTAGGCCCATTATTGCATTTTTCTCTGTGCTGGTATAATGATGGCCTTCTTGAAATGGGTGACAACTACAGATCACGGCCGAGAGAGATTAAAGATGCCTGGGAATTCAGCTACCAGTTGATCTGGGTGGCTCTCAGTATGTGTCCAGGGACTCCCTCTGGGTGAGTTGCTTTCCACAGGTTCACTCTCCGGAAGGCTGACTTGACTTCTGCAGCAGTGACCGTGTGTGCAGGATCGTTGAGGTGGATATCTTTGCCTCACTGTTCAAAACTAACAGAGAATACATTTAGTTGACTGAGTAGGTTTTGTTTTGTGGACTCCATGTGGTCAAGTGGACAGGCTCGTGATTTGATTGATCAAACAAATGGCAGTGTTGATATTTTGGATATTAAGAGCTTAAGAAATAAGAGCAAGAGTGGGCCATTCAGCCCATTGAGCCTGCACCATTCAATAAGATCATGGCTGTCCTGATGATGGGCTCATCTCCACCTCCCTGCCTTTTCCCCATATCCTTTAATACTCCTCTGTAAAAATCTATCCAACCTGTCTTAAATATATTCACTGAGGTTGCCACCACTGATTCAATGGGCATTGAATGGATTCACTGCCCTCTTGGAAAAGCAGTTCCTCCTCTGTCCTAACTCTTCTACCCTGAATGTTCAGGATATGTCCCCAGTTCCAATCTCCCTCAAGAATGGGGACACCGTCTTACCTCTATTTTATCCATGCCTTTTATAATGTTATATATTTCTATAAGATCTCTCATTTTTCTAAAGTCAAGTGAGTACAGCCCCAGTTTCTCTTCATAGGTTAACCCGCTCATGTCTGGAATCAACCTGGTGAAGCTCCGCTGCATCACTTCCAAAGCCAGGATATCCTTCCTCAAGTAAAGAGACCTGAATTGCACACAGTACTCCAGATGTGGCCTCACCAGAACCTTGTACGTTGACAGCATAACATCCCTGCTGATAAATTCAATCCCTCTAGCAATGAAGGCCATCATTCCATTGACCTTCTTGATAGATTGCTGCTCTGCAACATAGAAGAATGAGTCTGATTAGATGGTGGGTGAAGTCAGGGCGGGACACTGCAGAATCAGTGCAGTTGGAGAATTCTGGATAGAGGGGATGTTGAAAGAAAGACTGTTTTATTGATGCAGGGAGTTTAGGTGGAACTCTTGCTGAGTGCAGCCAGGAGAGAATCCAGTTTTATAACCGGTGCAATAATATGGATCGGGCTCTGATTACATGGTTGTTGGCCAGAGTAGCATTCATGTGATGTTCTGCAATGTTACTGCAGCTATCTGTAAATTGGCATCCTGAACCTATGGCCAAGGCATCTCTCAACCAGCCCATTACTCCTAAAAACACACAGTACATATTCATTCCCCTCCCACTGTTGTGACCACCCTTGTCAATGTCTTGGGTGAAAGGGGTCTCCATGAGATGTTATCTACTGTCAATCCCCAACTCCTATTCCTTTCCCACCATTGATTTTTTTTTGTTCATTGCTCCACTTTTATTACCTTAGTTAACAAAATGTGATGTTTCCTGACTGCTTTTTGTCATTTGTTTTGAAGGTATATTTGATATTCAGGAAAATTGACAAAAAGACACTCTTATCCATATATACCAAAACCAAGTCAGACATTGACTTGTGCAGACCATTGTGAAACAATGCCCATTTGTACGGTTTGTTCATTGTACATTGTCATAATGGTAAATAATATCAGTCCACTTCATTGCTTGTGGTTGGATCTGAACCACATACTCTCTGAGACCTCTCTGAGGAGTCGTAATATTACTCTGTGGTCTGCTGCCATAGTAGTGATCTGGTGCATAATTTTCTGCACACTGGAGAGTTTTTCTTCGTACTCCCCCTTCATCCAACAACCTGCCTCGTAAATGGGAAATTTGTCCTGTCACAGGACTCATCTGACAGCTGAGCTGAAGATCCTGATTTATGGAACCTGCCTGCAAGAATTTTATCTACACACTGCTTGTAAGTTGATTGGGTGGTTAAGAATGTTTGTGGTGGGTTAGCCTTCTTTAGTCAGGGGATTGAGTTCAAGAGCCATGAGATATTGTTGCAGCACTCTAAACCTCTGGTTAGAATGCATTCAGTTCTGGTTGCCTCATTACAGGAAAGAAGTAAATGCTTTCAAGAGGCTGCAGAGAAGATTTATCACGATGTTGCCATGAAGCAAGGTTGACAAAGTTAGGTTAAACAATAAATTATTTATAAAAGAAAACTCTTCAAAGTCCTTTCAAATCCTTAGAGTCATATCCATTCATTTCCATCAATGTTCATTGTTATATTCATTCTCTATTTAAGACAGTGGCATATTGAAGATACTCTCCCCTCTGTTGTTTGAGGGACTTCCCATTGGTCTCAGCCCCTCAATGCCTGATGACGTTTGGTTCGCACAAAACCATTGTGTTGGCTGCACCAAGCCTCAGTGCATCTCTCAGCCAATCAGCAGCATTGCTTCACTGACATCTCAATGTGCTGAAAGAACAACAAGTTTTGCGTAGCCCAAAGGGCATCTTTCACCATTGATGATCTTCAGGCAGCTCTGGATATCTGAGCTGCGTGCCTCCCCAGGATCAGCCCATAAGTTATAGTCATTTGTTATATAATGACAAGGTCCCTTGCATCCTGCCCCACACACTGTGAGCAAATCTATTCTGCAAAGAAGTGGGTGACTGTCTTTACTACACTGCACAGCCATCTTGGGACAACATACATTGTGGGTGATATTTTATCATACAGGAAGGTTCTAACCAAGATAGCTCTTGTCATCATCAGCTCAGTCAAGTTCTGTTGCTTATGAGGGAGCTCTGGCAATGAGGCATTCTTCCAGACCTGAATAGTCTGCACAAGGAACCATCCCCCAGTATCCCTTGAGAACTTGTTTGCAGAGCATTCGGTGCTGACCACTGCCTGATGGTTAAATGTTTGTTTTTTGGAAAAGATTTTTGCGAAAAGGGTAGGTGGTGTGGTAAAGTCCAGCTGACAAGGACATTGCATGACAATGGAGCCACGCCCATCCTTCACAACACCAGGGGTAGGAAGAACCTCAGCACATAGCAGCACATGGTCCCCTTGTATGTTGGTTCCATGCACAGCCTGATTTTGGGAAAAACCTGCCCCTTTTGTCTGCAACTTGTACATGAGGACCATCGAACCCTTTCCATTTTGGATCTCCATATAAACCAGAAGACTCCTCTGGTGAACATAATGGAGGAGATTTAGCAGTACCAAGAGCACTTTGCACCCGACGACCAGATTCTTCCATGTTATTGAGAGGGTGCATCCTGCTCAGAGACCCATTTTCTAGTTGTCCTCTGTGATCCACTCTCGCCAAATTTTATTCCACGCTTGAGGCTCTCCAAACCAAATCCTCAACATTTTCAGGTCCTCGGATCTGTGAAGGGGATGGTGATCTGGTCTGACTAGTTACCAAAGCATTGCCTCACTCTTCCTCCAATTTACTTTGGCCCCAGTCCCACTCAAACTGGCCGGAGATGCTGATCAGTCTGCAGATTGATCATGTCTGAACAGAAGATGGCGACGTTGACCATATGCAGGGAGGCATTGACCTGAATGCCTCGACTGCCCGCAATGTCACTTCTTTTAAGCCTTGTCCTTCCTTTGTTAATTTTTTTTATTTATCACATAATGAACCATATCAACCAAAATATGTACAGATGTTTCTCATTAAATATACAGTGAAATTTTCCCCCTTTTCTCCCCCTTTCCCATCCCCCTCCAAAACCAATAAATGTACAATACAATAAAACCACATCTTCACACAAAAGAAAAACAAACAAGAAAAATGTGTCATCTACTTTTACAATCTAATCTAATCGTTTTTATCATCTTATCATTTTAGGAGATGGAGGTCCAAGGCAAGCTCTTTCTGTTATGTTCCATGTATGGTTCCCCAATTTGTTCAAACAATGTAACTTTATTTTTTAAATTATATGTTATTTCCAATGGGATACACTTATTCATTTCCATGTACCATTGCTGTACTCTCAGGCCCTCTTCCATTTTCCAAGTTGACATGATACATTTTTTTGCTACTGCTCAGGCTATCATAATGAATCTTTATTGTGCTTTATCCAATTTGAGACCTAGTTCTTCACTTCTTGTGTTTCTCAAAGAAAAATTTCTGGATTTTTTGGTATGTTGTTTTTTTGTGATTTTATTTAATATCTGATTTAGTTCTTCCCAAAATGTATTCACTTTTGTAAATGTCCAAATTGCATGTATTGTTCCCATTTCATTTTTACAACGAAAACACCTATCCGATATTGTTGGATCCCATTCTTTCAATTTTTGGGGAGTGATATATAACCTGTGTAACCATTTATGCTGTATCATACATAACCGTGTGTTTATTGTATTCTTCATAGTTCCAGGACAAAACATTTCCCATGTTTTTATCTTTATATTTGTCCTTTTCCCACTTTTTGGGTTTATAGCTTATTTCATCATTTTCCTTACCTTGCAGCTAAATGTACATATTTGTGATAAATCTTTTAAATATCATGGTATCTGTAATCACATATTCAAAGCTACTTCCTTCTGGTAATCTCAATGTGTTTCCCAATTTATCCTATAAATTAGCAATCACTGTACCATGAGTTATTCCATTTTTGTCCTTCAACTGTTCAAAGGTTAACAAATTATTTCCCAAAAAACAATTTTCTATTCTCTTGATTCCTTTTCTCTCCCATTCTCTGAAGGAAATGTTATCTCTTGTAAAAGGGATTAGTGGATTTTGCATCAATTGCATTTTTGGTATTTGGTATTTTATTTTTTTCCTTTCTATGTGTATATTAATCAAATATATTAATCACATGATGCAATACTGGTGAGCTGTTATATTGCACCATCATTTCCTCGCATTTATAAAGTATATGTTCCGGTACCTTCTCTCCTCTTTTTTTCTAATTCTATCTTAGTCCATTCTGATTTTTCTCTCGTTTGGTAAAAATCTGATAAATACCTTAATTGTGCAGCTCTATAATAATTTTGGAAGTTTGGTGACTGCAAACCCACTTGGTTATACCTCTCTGTTAATTTATCTACTGCTACCCTCGGTTTCCCCCCTTTGCACAAGAATTTCCTTATTATTCTCCTTAGTTCAACAAAGAATTTCTCTGTTCAGGGAATTGGTAATGTTTGACATAAGTATTGTATCCTTGGGAACACATTGATTTTAATGCAGTTCACCCTCCCTATCAACGTTAGTGGCAATTCTTTCCAACGTTCTAAGTCATCCTGTAATTTCTTTATTAATGGCTAATAATTTCATTTTTACAAGTGGTTTAAGTTATTGTCTAATCTGATACCTAGGTATCGGATTGCTTGTGTTTGCCATTTCAATGGAGATTCTTTTTAAGGTTATGTATAATCCACGTTACTCATTGGCATCACTTTGCTTTTATTTGCATTGACCTTATAAATCTCCCCTATCATATTAGGTTCCAGACCTTGAGAAAGCCTCAAAATTAAAGAATTCAAGAAGCTCCTAACCTGTAAATAACAAAAAAAGTGATGTTTAGGTATTATAAATATGGTGGATAATTGTTCAAAAGAAGCAAGAATTTGGTCAATAAAGAAACCTGCAACTGCAAATCTCTGGTGAGTCCACAATGGTCACCTCATTACAGGAAGGATGTGGAAGCTATGGAGAGGGTGCAGAGGAGACTTAGCAGGATGTTACCTGGATTGGAAAACAAGTCATATGAGGCAAGGTTAGCAGAGCAGGGAAATTTTTCTTTGGGCTGTAGAAGGATGAGAGGAGACTACAAGATCGTGAGAAGCATTGATAAGGTGGTCAACCAGCACCTGTTTCCCAGGACAGGAATGGCAAACCCCAAAGGATGTGGGTACAAAGTGAAGGGAGGGAAATTTAGGGGAGACATCAGAGATGTTTTTTTTTGATGGAGACTGTTGTGAATACCTTGCCAAGGATGGTGATGGAAGTTGAATCATTCGGGGCATTTAAAGGACTCTTAGACAGGCACATGGATGGAAGAAAAATAGCAGGTTACAGGGTAGGGAGGTTTGAGTACATTTTGTAAGGAATACATGGGTCGGCAAAACCTTGAGGGTTGAAAGGCCTGTAGTGTTCTATGTATAAGGAAAAAGCAGGCAGGTGTCTGAAGAAAGACTGTGAGAGAAAAGGGGGAAGAATGGGAGGGGGAGGAGTCCAGACCAACAAACCAGAAGTGTTCATTGGACATGATAAAAGGAAAGGTGAGAATTGATTTTGGTTCTGTGCAAGGAGAGAGAGAGAGAGAGAGAGTGCAAACTAAATAAAAGTAAGGAGATGAAGATTGGCAGGGTGGTGCTGGTGATGGTGGCTTATAGAAAACCAGAGAAATTGATATAAGTGCAATCAGGTTGGATGGTGACCAGTCGGAAGATGAGGTGATGTCCCGTCCATTTGTAGTAATCTCAGTCTCTGAATGAGTTGGTTGTCCTAGAGTTTGGTGGTTGAGGGGTAGCAACTATTCCTGATCCTGAAGGTGCAAGTCCAGTGGCACCTGTACCTCTTTTCTGATGGGAGCAACAAGAACAGAGGGTGTCCTAGGTGGTGTGGATCCTTGATGATTGCTGTTGCTTGACGACTTCATCGTTCCATGTAGATGTTCTCAATGGTGGGGAGAGTTTTCCCTGTGAGGTTCTGGACTGTGTTCATTACCTTTTGCAGGGCTTTCCACTCAGAGGTATTGATGCACCCAAAGCAGGCCATGATGCAGCCGGTCAGCACATGTTTCACTACATTTCTGTAGAAGGTTCCCAAGGTTTCCGTTGACCTACCCAGCCTCCGCTGAGGAAGTCGAGGCACTGATGTGCTTTCTTCATGATGGCATTATTATGATGGGTCCAGGAAAGCTGCTCTCAGATCGTGACTCCCAGGAATTTAAATTTGCTCACCCTCTCCACCTGTGATCCCCCAGAGATGCCTGGATCATACACCTCTGGTTTTCCTTTCCGAAAGACTGCAATCAGCTCCTTAGTTTTGGTGACATTGAATCAGAGGTCATTGTTAGTACACCATTCAACTAAGCTTTGAATCTCCCTCCAGTATGCTGACTCATTGGCCCTTAATTATACAGCCCACTCAGGTGGTATTGTCAACTAATTTGTGAACAATTTTGTTGTCGTATTGAGCCACACAGTCAATGGTATAGAGTGAGTAGAGCAGGGGGATAAATACATTACTCAGTGGTGCTCTGGTACTGAGGCAGATTGGAGAGGAAATATTCTGCCAATCCGGGCTGACTGGAGTCTGGAAATGATGAAATCGAGGATCCAACAACACATGGGAATATTGACGCCCAGGCCTTGGAGTATGTTGATTAGTTTGGAGGGAATTATGGTGTTGAATGCCAAACTATAGTCAATAAATTGCATCCTGATTCATGTATCTTTGCTGTCCATGTGTTCCAGGGTTTTGTGTCGAGCCAGTGAGATGGCATCTTCTGTAGACTTGTTGCACTGGGAGGCAAACGAGAATGGATATATGTCACCGCTCAGACAGGAGCTCAAACTGAAGGAGAGTGAGAAAGACAAAAAGAAATACCAAGGAAGAGATTGAAATGAAATTTCAAGAACTGAGATGGAGACAAGAAGAGATAAAGAGAGATTTTTGTGCTTTTTTTTGTTTGTGACCACAAATGGAATTCTAATCTTGAGTGAGAGAGAGGGAAAATGGATGGGTTTGACAAAAACCAAGAAACCAAAATGGCAAAGTTTGTGTCAAACGTCCTCTATCTCCTGTTGTTTTTTGTAATCTTTATTTATTGCACGATGAACCTTTTCAACTATGTACAAATCTTTCTCATTAAATATGCACAATGACATTTTCTCTCTTTTCTCCCCCTCCAAAACCAATAAATATTAAACATATAAAATACAATAAAACAACATCTTCACACAAAAGAAAAACAAACAAGAAAGATGGGTCATCTACATTTACACATTAAATCTGATCGTGTTTATCATCTTATCGTTTTAGGAGATGGAGGTCCAAGGCCAGCTCTTTCTGTTATATTTCATGTATGGTTCCCAGATTTGTTCAAACAATGTAATGTTGTCTTTTAAATTACATGTAATTTTATCCAATGAGATACACTTATTCATTTCCATGTACCATTGTATTTTCAGGCTCTCTTTCGTTTTCCAAGTTGAAATTATGTATTTTTTTTGCTACTGCTAAGTCGATCATAATGAATCTTTTTTGTGTTCTATCCAATTTGAGTCCGAGATCTTTACTTATTATGTTATTTAAAAGACAAATTTCTGGATTTTTTGGTATGTTGCTTTTGGTGTTTTATTTAATATCTGATTTAGTTCTTCCCAAAATATATTCAGTCTTGCGCATGCCCAAATTGCGTGTATTGTTGTTCCAATTTCATTTTTACAGTGAAAGCATCTATCCGATATTTTTGGGTCCCATTCTCTTAATTTTTAAGGGGTGATATATAGCCTGTGTAACCAATTATATTGTATCATACGTAGCCTTATGTTTATTGTGTTCTTCATAATTCCAGAACATAACTTTTCCCATGTTTGTTCTTTATCTTTGTTTAAGTCCTTTTCCCAACTTTGTTTAGGTTTGTACCTTATTTCATCATTTTCCTTGCCTTGCAGCTTAATGTACATGTTTGTTATAAATCTTTTAATTATCATTGTGTCTGTAATTACATACTCAAAACTGCTTCCTTCCGGTAGTCTCAATCTGCTTTCCAATTCGTCCTTTAATTAAGCTTTTAATTGGTGGTATGCAAACATTGGACCGTCAGTTATTCCGTATTTCTCATTCAACTGTTCAAATCTTAATAAATTATTTCCAAAAAAACCAAATTTCTATTCTCTTGATTCCTTTTCAATCCCATTCTCTTAAAAAATATAGGTTGTCTATTGTAAAAGGGATTAGTGGATTTTGCGTCAAAAGCTTTTTTGGTGTTTGATAATTTAATTTCCTTTCTACGTGCATCTTCTTCCATATGTTAAGTAAATAATGCAATACTGGTGAGTTGTTATATTGCACCACCTTTTCATTCCATTTATAAAGTAAACGTTACAGTACCTTTACTCCTATTTTATCTTGTTCTATCTTAATCCCACTCTATCTCCTGTTGTGAGGATGTGCCCTGTCATTGAGGTACAAACTGGTGAAACAATTCCCTGCTCCTCCTCTGTCCATCAAATCCAAATTCCAGAATAACATTCCATTGATTGTCATGTCCACAAACACAGAAAACTCTTTCCTTTGTTTGCCCTGTCAAAGCACACACTGAAGAGCCATCAATGCAGGGCCACAATCCAGTCAAGAAAGAGGGGCAAAAGAGAGTCCCTTTTGAGGCATTGGGGGTCCTTGGATCTCTCCACCTCCTCCGATCCTGCTTCCTCTCGGCCTCTGTGAGCTTAGTAACCCCATGGACTCTGCCCTGTTCAGTAATAAGCCCCAGCTCAAGGCATCCAAGCTGTATCTCTGTGACCCGTGGTTCTGAATCCTGAAGTGTGGGGAAGCTATCAGTGTCTGAAGCTCCTCAGGAGACTCATTAGCCATCAGCACTTTAACCAATCCCAGTAACCAAAAGTCATTTTCCCGAATGGTGCCAGCGCCCACATCCAACACATCCTCCTCCGCCATTTCCGCCACATACCTCATGATCCCACTACTAGACACGTATTCCCCTCTCCTCCCCTCTCTGCCTTCCACAGGGACCACTCCCTCCGTGACTCTCTGCTACCTCCTTCCCCACCAATTATCTGTTTGGGACCTACCCCAGTGACCACAGGTGATGCTCCACTTGTGCCCAAACCACCTCTCACCACTATTCAGGGCCCCAAACAGTCCTTCCAAGTGAAGCAAATTTACTTCTGTATTTTCAGTGGTGACGTACTGCATTCAGTGCTCCTATTGTGGTCCCCTCTACATTGGAGAGACTGGACGCAGACTGGGAGGTCGCTTTGTAAAGAACTTGGCTGTGTCTGCTGCAATAGCGTGGATCTCCCAGTGGCTCCGATTTCAATTCTCCATCCCATTCACTTGCTAAATGTGTGCCCATGGTTTCATGCACTGCCAGACTGAGACCAACCACACACTGGAGGAACAGCACCTCATCTTCCAACTGGGCACCATCCAACCAGATGGCATTAATAACAGCTTTTATGGCTTTTGGTAAAACTCATACCCCCAACCCCCACTTCCTTTAGGTCTGCCTCTCCGTTCCATTTCACTCCACCCGCATTGGGTATCTTTCACCAGTGAGTAACTCACTGACAGAGCACGGTATCCTTTCACCAATCACTAACTCACTGACAGAGCAGGGTATCCTTTCACCAGTCAGTAACTCTCTGACAGAGCAGGATATCCTTTCGCCAGTCAGTAACTCACTGACTGAGCAGGGTAACCTTTCGTCAGTCAGTAACTCACTGACAGAGCAGGGTATACATTCACCAGTCAATAACCTGATTCCTCTTGTCCTCAGCTACTGCCCCACCAGCCTTCACATTCAACACATCCTCCTCTGCCATTTCTACCACCTATTTCGTGATCCCACCGCTAGACACATATTTCCTTCTCCGCCTTCTGCAGGGACCACTCCCTCTGTCACTCCCTTGTCGACTCCTCCCTTCCCACACATTATTCCTTTGGGTCCAACTCCTATGACTGCACGAGATAGTCCTCTGTGACCACACCTTCCTCATCACCTTTCAGGGCCCAAACAGCCCTTCCAAGTGAAGTAGCATTTCACTTGTGAATCTGCAGGGGTCATCTGCTGCAACTGGTGCTTCTGTTGTGGTCTCCTCGACATTGGAGAGACTGGGAGATCGCTTTGTTGAGCACCTTGGTTCCATCCGCCACAACAATGTGGTCCTCCCAGTGGCCTCCCATTTCAATTATCTATCTCATTCCCTTGCTGACGTGTGTGTCCGTGGTCTCGTGCTCTGCCAGACTAAGACCACGTGCAAATTGGAGGAACAATACTTCTTCTGAATGGGCACCCTCCAACCAGATTCGACATCTCTGGCTTTTGTTAAACCTCTCCCCTACCCCTCACTTTCTTCCCCTGTTGCCTTCCCTTTGCTTTGTCTCTCCATTCCATCTCCTTTTGCACAAACATGATGAATTCTTTTGTTCCTTTCTCGATCTTTTTATTGAGGTTTACAATAAAACAGAGTTAAACAGTACATTTTTGTAAGAAATACAAATTGTAATAAAATGAAAAGAAAGCAGAAAACCCTTAATTCCAAGCCCCTACCACGATACAAGGTTGGAAAAAAAACTAATGTGTGGATATCAAGTGACGACAACCTGGAAATAAACAGCACAGCATCGAAGGGGATGAGAACCGTCAAACTCAGAGTGTGATAATGGCCCATAATGGGCCTCATGTCTGTATGAAATTAGTATTTGAATCTTATTTCATCAAAATTGCTCGTCTCGCTATCAATGAAATAAAAGATAAAATTTGGTTTTGAGTTGAAGTCAATAAAACGTCATCATCCTGAAATGATCCAAAAAGAGCAATTCAAGGGCAAGGTTCCAACTTAACCTTAAGATGTTTGGAAAATATTTCTCTAAACCAGGGCAAGTCCATAATATGTGAATCAAAGAAGCCTCAACAATTACATTTGTCACATCGAATGTGTATATCAGAGTAAAAACGAGACAATTTAACTTTCAACATATGTACCCTATGGACCACTTTAAATTGCAATAAGCAATGTCGTGCACAAAGGGAGATCATATTAATCAGATAACAAATAGAGTCTGAGAGCTCATCAGAGATTGAAAGATTCAAATCCTCTTCCCAGTGTCTCTTAATCTTAACTAACAAGGCCACATTTAAATCATGCAAATTGTTATAAATAAGAGATAGTGAATCTTTATGAGAAAGTTGTAAACCAAAAAGTAAATCAAGAGGATTTGCCTCGGGAATTGCGGAAAATCAGGGATCTGAGATTGAACAAAATGACTCACCTGCAAATATCTAAAAACAATGCATTTTGGTCATTCACATTTAACCATTAATTATTCAAAAGAAACAAACTTATTTTGAAGAAATAGTTCTTTAAAGCATTTAAAGTCTAATCTGTGCCAACCCTTAAAACCTCTAAGCTGCAATGAGGGTAACAATAAGGACTGGCAAGGGAAACATTCTGAAATCAAAAAACCTTCTAAATTGTGCTCACAGGTGTTGAGAGCCTCACCTTCTCCTTCAATATCATATCATTTGTTCATTGTGATTTGGCTATGATTGCCTGCAGATCCTGCAAGGATTTCAGATCAGAGGAGCAATCCTCGTGACTCAGCTCCCATTCATCATGAAGGACACCTGAGGCTGGTTGTGTCCATGGTCGGTGACAGTGCAAAGTCATTGGACAACTGAAGCAACGGCTCCCACTTGCCTTTGCAGAGAGTGGTGAGTCATTACAAGTTACTGACAGGAGGGTGAACCAGATGCCAGACCAAAGAAGTGGGGAGGGGGTGCGCAGGGAGGGGGGATATCAGGTGAGGAAGAGTCTGGTAAAAGCTGTTTGGAAGCAATGTTTTAATCTGACAGTATGATCTGTTCAGACAGAACACACAACATTACAGCACATGTAGAGGCCCTTCAGCCCACTATGTTGTGCCAACCTGTATAGACCTACTCCACAACAATCTTTTTTCTGACCTCACACCCATAACCCTCTATTTTTCTTACATCCATTGCCAATCTCAGAGTCTTTTGAATGTCCCTTTTGAACCAGCCTCCACCTCCAACCCTGGCAATGTAACCTCGACACTCACACTCTGTGTCATAAAACTTACCTCTGACATCACCCCTAACTTTTCCACCTCTCACCTTCAACAGATATCTCTGGTATTTCCTAATATTGGGTGCTGGCTATCCACCCTACCTCAGCCCCTAATAATCTTAAATACCTCTAATAAGTAACCTCTCATCCTTTGGAATGCAATGATACACATATCACTCTCTTGATGCCAGAAGCAGACCTCTTCATCCTTTCATTCACCCTCAGACAAAATAAATAGTGTCTTGACTGAATGTCCAACCTTAATTCCTGTCATCTTCGGGGCCTGTGGTCTTTTAAATCAGTCACGACCCTTAATTTATATGGCGATCGACATCTGTCGTCAGATGCATCTCTGGATCAGTGGGAAGAAGACAAAGTAAACGATTGGTGGGAACCTCTCAACTCCTTCAGAACCAAAATCACAGGGTGCCCTGTGTCGAAACACCTCGTTCCCATAATGAATGAATCAATCCATCCTGAACAGTCAATCACCATTACTCTGAGCCTGTTGCTTTCCAGTGACACTTGTCCTGAAATGACAAGAGGGTCTTGGTCTGTGTGTATCTCACGGTCACTGGTTTCGATTCCTTCAGTCCCATCCTGCTTGGTAAACATGAACTTGTTGGTTGGTGCAAAGAACCACCTCAGAAATGTATTTCCAGATGCAAATCAGTGGGCTTATTCATTTTAGTAACAAGATTGCAATGGGAGGGCCCCCAGCTCAAATTAAACCGGCCTGTACAACCTGAGAGGAAGTGGAAGAAGGACTGCATCTTCACATTAACACAGAGTTTCAGACATCTGTAGCTCTTCAAAGCAAATGGCTACTGAACTTTAAATGAGCCACAGGCTGTCACTGAGAGTTGGTGAAGTTTGATCCAGGGTTAATTCAAAACCTATGGGGACCTTGTAGACCAAAAGCAGTCTCTCCACTCCTTCCACTCAGTGCCCTGACACCCTCCCAGCAGGGACTCCATCTCTTTGATGCTGCAATGCAGTGGATTGAATACAGTGAGGCTCTTTTCTGTGTGAACGTGGAACAATTAGTGACATTATCGGTCGATAACTGATAGGTTTAGATACTCATGTTAACCCTGCATACAATCTTCACAAAGACAAGTTTAGAGTCTAATGCTTATTTCCACCTTCAAGATGCTAACATTGAGGAGGTTAAAAAAAATTAATTCTCCAGGGGTATGGAGACTAATGTCATTAATCTCTCATTCTTGATAAATCATAATCTCAATGAGATAGAGTAGGGAGAATGTGGAACTCTCCCAAAGAGGTGAATGAGTGGGAAGGGAATAGACGGAGATGTTGACCCAGTTGGACGGTGTTGGGGTGGCTGAAGGCTCGTGTGGAAACTAAACAATGGCGTGGAAAAGCTGACCTGAATCTTCTCCAGTGTTGTATGTTCAATGTGAGTCAGTGCAACCTCAGAGTCACATGGGAGCAACAACATCCACGGGGCAGTCAATAAATCTCCCACCAGAATGTGGTCATATCCTCCAGGACAGGAAGAACACAGATTTGATCTGGAGAGAGCTTCCTTTCACTTGTTCCAACAATTTCACCCAAGTTGTTTCAGACATTGGTGAGACCAGACTTGGAATATTGTGTGCATTTCTGGGCACCTAACTACAAGAAGGATCTCAATAAAATTGAAAGAGTGCAGAGAAGATTTACCAGGATGTTGCCAGGTCTTCAGGAGTTGAGTTTCAGGGAAAGATTAAATGGGCTAGGACTTTATTCCTTGGAGAAAAAAGGAATGAGGGAAGATTTTATAGAGGTTTACAATATTGTGAGAGGTATAGACAGAGTGGATGTGAATAAGCTTTTTCCGCAGATTAGAGGAGATAAATATGAGAGATCATCGATTTAAGCTGAAGGGGAAAAGTTTAGGGGAACATAATGGGGAAGTTCTTCACTTATAGAGTTGTGGGAGTGTGGAATGAGCTGCCAACTGATGTGGTGAATGCGAGCTTGATAGTGTGTTTTAAGAATGAATTCAATAGGTCTATGGATGGGTGATACCTGAAGGATTATGAAATGGGAGCAGATCAGTGCAATGAGGGAGATGATGGTCAGCACAGACTAGAGGGGGTGAATGGCCTGTTTTCTGTGCTGTAGCATTCAATGATCCTATGGCTAGAAGAGCATATGTTACAGGGTGAGGATTCCTCTGTATAGGCATATTAAACCCTCTCAGGCAAGGAACATGTTGACAAACACCAAAGCTCTCGACCCTGATAAATAGGGGATTAAGCATTTGGAATGGTGAACATGTGGAAGTGACATTCACACAGAGTGGGTGATGTGAAAAACATTCCTGCATTTATTAGATAGTTCATAAATATGATGCAGAAAGGTGCAAATAATAGGTTGACAGGGTTAGAATCCAGAAAGATGCTATGTTCCAAGGAGAGAGAGTCCACTGGATCAATGGACATTGGCTGCTTTCTGCATGTGGAGAGGGTAAGAAACTTCATATTCCTGGGTCAAGTGCTCTGAAAATCCATCCTGAACCATGATGTCGATGCAATCATGTAGAAGGCTCGACAGCCACTATACTTCATGAGGAGTTTGTGGAGATTCGTGATGTCACCAAAGTCGCTTGCAAATTTCCACAGAAATTCTGTTTGGTATTGAGGTGCCAATGGACAGGACGGGAATAGGCGACTGAGGGTTGTAAACTCAACCAGCACCATCGTGGGCATTAGTCTTCACTCCATTAAGGGCATCTTTAAGAGGCAGTGCCTCAAGAAAGCAGTTTCTATCTTCAAGGACTCTCACCACCCAGGCCTTGCCCTTTTCTCACTGGGAGGAGGTGCAGGAGTCTGAAGACACACACACACACACACACAATGTTTCAAAAGCAGCTTCTCCCCCCACCATCATATTTCTGAATGGACAAGATCCTGTGCACATGGCTTCACTTTTCCTCTTTCTCGCTCTCATTATTTCTTTTACAATTTTGTATTTACAAAATTGTAATTGATAGTCATTTTGCACCTTGTTCTCCACAACCCTGCTGCCCTAAAACAACAAACCCTGATCCATGTTCGTGGCCAACCTGACTCTGACCCTGCGATGGAGGACGTGGATGTCAGGGTGAAGTGACGGAGTGTCTCCTTTGCCTCCATCTTCTCATCTGTGTGGAAGGGACTGAGTTACACTGCATGGATTGGAGGCGCAGAGGGTGCAGCGGTGCTGTTGAATGAAGTCACAAGTGCAGCTCATGAACTGGAAGTGATTTTTGGGAATGAGGGGGAGTTGGATTGTGAGATGCAGGTTCCCTCCTGAGCACTCTGTCCTCTTCCACTGGTTCCACCTCACTGGCATCTTCATTCTGGGACACCTGCTCCTGTTATTGGCACCAGTGTGGAAGTGAAGCAGGTCTCCATCTGTGCCACCGTCATGGTTATTTCCTTCTTATTTCCAGATCAGCCAATCACAGAATTACTCGCAGTTCTCAGCAGAAGAATTAATGTCAGAGAAGAAAAGGATTCAGTGACAAATTGTCGCCCTGCTGATTTTCAATCACATCTTTAGAGGGGTTAAGATCAGCTTGAAATACCTCTGGCTCGACCATTTCTGTGCCCACTTCCAATCCTCACTCTATCAACTTGGAACAGTTACTATCACTGTCAGGTCCATGTAGTGAGAGAACGGAGGAGGAAAAAGACACACGGAACCGTCTGTGACCTGTGCAAGACAGCACGGTAACAGACCATTTGGCCCAGTAGCCTGTGCCATCCAATTACACCCAATTAACCGACAACCTCCGCTACATTTCAAACAGTGCGAGAAAACCAGACCACGGGAGAACATACACTTTACAGACAGCGTGGGATTTGAACCCCAGTCCTGATCGCTGGCGCTGTAACAGCGTGACACTAACCACTACACCAACAGTGCTACCCTCATCGTTCTGCCTTTACCTGGTATGATTACTGTGTGAACTGGGGATCATGTCAAACAAACGTTAACCCTGATTCACTGGCAGCCAAAACGTGGACAGGGCCTATGAAGTTGGTGAAAGAAATGCCCTTCAACACCTGGCTGTTGAATCCTCTGTCATCGAACATTAGCGCTCAGGGTTGGGCCCTTCAGGCCTCCACTGTCTGTGCTGAACACAATGTCCCAATTAAGCCAGAACTCTGCTGCTGGCACATGATGCAGTTCCCTCAAGAAAAGAGAGAAGCAAGGAGTGATTTGCCCTATCACTGAGCAGAGGATGAGCAGGGAATCCAACAGACCAAGGTTTCCATCACAGCTGCTGAGATTAGAGTCTGTGTTCTGCCACAGCTCATACATCCATCTAACCCCCCTCCCCCCACCCTCTCTGCCTCTCTCCCCACCCCTACATTCCTTCTATCAGGGCCTTCTCTCCTCATCCTCTCCCTCTCTTACTTTTCCAGCCTTTCCCTGACCCTATTCTCCATCTCTTCCTCGTCTTTCATTGCACCTCTCTTCCCAGCTCTCTGGAGCCACCCATTTTTCCTCTCTCCCTCCTTTGTCACCCCACTCTTCCATTCCTCCCCTTTCCATTTTCTGCCACATCACATCTCTTGCCTCCTTCCCCTCTCCTCCCACTGCCTCTTTATTTCCCTTTATTTTTTTCTCCTTCACCCACCATCAAACTCACTCCCAGGAGCTGCTGTTTCCCAGGGACAGTGTTGGACCCCATCCTATTCCCTGTGGGCAGGTGAGTCAGATCATAAGGCTCAAAGAACCACTGTCTGCACTCCATGTCTCCATTCAGAATGGGAGCTGAATGCAGAGGATATTGGAGATGGGAAAGCCAAAATTGTGAGGCTTATATCCGATGGTCGTTGGGCTGGATCGTTTTAATGAAACTTGTCATGATACATGAAAAATGAAACCTGCTGGAATTGGGAGTTTAAATTCATGAAAGGGTGCACTGGAGGAGATAGAAACTGATGCATCATCTGTGCATTCCAAATAAGGGGGAAAACATTTCAATTAGACCCAGGCTATTCAGAGCACAGGAAATCCGGAACTCTTGCTGGAAAACTCTCAAGGATGGGGGTCAGTTGAAATTTTCTCCAGTGATGGAATTTTGTAAGATTTTGGTTGCCAGGGAAGGCAGATGGAGTTCAGATACATGTCAGCAACGAATAGGAGAAAGTGGAAGGCTGAACAACCTCCTTCTGATGCTCTCTGCATGGGACAAATTTCAACAGACTCTTTGTATGCAGCTGTCGATTGACCAGAGATGTGCTTGACATTTTCATTGTTGTGTGTGAAACTGGGCACTGATCTGGGGACTATTACCTTCACTTCAGACTTCCTGTAGGAGATGGCAGTGGGACTTAATCTGAGATGGGGACCTCCCAGTGGGAACAGGCTGCTAAAAAGAACAGGCATGCTGCTTGATGTATGGAAATGTGTTCCTGATTTAGTGATCAACACCAACAAACAATTCTCACCGTGCTAGAAAAAGATTAATGTGTTTGGATTGGTGAAGGCAGATAAGGATGCAAATGTGCTCAGCGTCTGTCCTGTGGAGAGAAACATCGCTAAACTACCTCGAGTCGAACTCAAATACTGGATTCATTTGAGAAGAAAAACAAACTTGGCTCAGATCAATGTTGCTTCTTAATTATTCTGCAACCAGGAAGTTTGGGGATATGACTTGATCCCATTAAAATGGAGGCTTCTGGCAAAATGTTCCAGGACAGATTCCACTCTGATACCTGAATAATCACATGAAAATGTATCCAGGTTTCCCCAGTTCTTGTGAAACAGGACACATCCAATAAGTAAATTCCTGATGTCAGTCTACTCAATCCTCAGTAAAGTGATGGACATGTTTGGCTGTGGGATCAAGTGCCACTTACTCACCATTCACCTCCTCACCAGTGACCAGTTTAGGTGTTACCTGGGCCACTTGGTTATTCAGCACATCTTTGCCTTTGTTCTCATGGGGACCAAAGAGCTGAATTCCAGAGATAAGCCAGAGAACTATGGGCTGGACAGATTTACACCAGTTGTAGATAAGAGGCTGGAGGGGATGCTGAGAGACAGGATCTACTTGCAGTTGGAAGGGGAGGCACTGATTAAAGATAGCACGGCTTCTTGCATGGGAACTTGAATCTTGTCACGTTAATTAAAATTTTGGAGGTGACCAGGAAAATTGCTGATGGCAGGACAACCCGTGTTTACCATGTGGAATTTATCAGCAAGGCCTTTGACAAGATCCAACATGGTCGGCTGAACTACATGGTGAATTTTCCATGGAATCAATTGGATACAGATTTGGGTTGATGATAAGAGGCAGAGGGACGTCGTGGAGGGTTCGAACACTGAACATCACAGCAAAGTACAGGCCCTTTGGCCCCCAATGTTATGCCATCCTGTATAAATAACTCAACAAGCTAAACCTTCGATGAGGAGTCACGTGATTCAGTAGTGGACGGTAGGGGAACTCCAGCCCTCTCCAGAAAAGTTAAAAAAAAGGTAGAGAAAAAACTAAGGCACTAACACAGAAAACATAACAAATTGAAAGTGAAAGTGTGGAGAAAATGGCAGCAAAGAAAGAAAAACCAAAAACAATGGAAGGAAAGAAGAAGGAAGGACGTCGGAAGAGGAAGGTGAAGGCCTTACCGGTCGAGGAAGCCCGCCATGGAGAGAGAAGCCTGCTCCCTGAGGTCAGTGGAAACCCTGAACTCAGGACTACAAAAATGGCTCATGGAGCCAAACAAAAGTGAGAATGCGCAATGCGCAAGACAAAAAAGAACACTGACGGGAGGGGGGACCAACTGAGGAGTAAATCTCCACAGTTGAAACAGACAAGTACAACACAACAGCAAGACTCTCAACAGGAAAACATAGAAAATAACGAGAACAAGAAGGAAGAGAATAAAAATAGGAAATCAAAGAAACAACAGATGACCAACCCAGAGAAAGAAGACCAACACCAAGACACTTTTAATAAAAATAAGGAGACCAAAAATACACAACAAAATAAAATAAACAACCCAACAAGAAAACCAGAAGAGACAGAGGTAAAGGACACAGATCCTGGAGTGGACCCAGAAGAAGAAGAGGAAGAACACAGAGAAATGGAAGATGAAGGGAAGGGCAAGTACATGGATATATCTTTTTTAAAGAATATATGGAAATGGTAAAAGAATGGCAATCACAAGAATTCTGTGAAATAAAAAGAAGAATAAAAAGTACAGAAGAAAAAATGAATAGATTAGAGATGATCATGACAGATATAGGAAAACGAGTAGACAAGGTGGAAGAACGAGAAACAGCCATAGAAATGGAAGTAGATGACTTAAAAAAGAAATTAGAAGAATCTGACAAAAATGTTAAAGAAGCACAGGAGCTGTTAGCTCAGAAGATAGACATAATGGAAAATTATAATAGAAGAAACAATATAAAGATAGTGGGCCTTAAGGAAGATGAAGAAGGCAAAAATATGAAAGAATTTATAAAAGAATGGATCCCCAGGGTCCTAGGAAGACCAGAATTACAGGAAGAAATGGAAATAGAAAGGGCACACAGGACATTAACCCCTAAACCACAACCACAACAAAAACCAAGATCCATTCTAGTAAAATTCCTAAGATATACAACAAGAGAAAATATATTGGAGAAGGCAATGAAAAAAATAAAAGAAGACAAAAAAACCACTGGAATACAAAGGTCAAGAATTTTTTTTCTATCCAGATATAAGTTTTGAACTCCTGAAGAAGAGGAAGGAGTTTAATGCAGCAAAAATGATCCGATGGAATAAAGGTTATAAATTTATGTTAAAATACCCAGCGGTATTTAAAATACTTATCCCGGGGCAGCAAGGCAAACTATAATATATGTTCAGGTATCTTCTCCCCTATTTTATCTAGTTCTAATCTGGTCAAATCTGGTTTTTCCCTTGTTTGATAAAAATCTGATCTGAATCTTAATTGTGTGGCTCTATAATAATTCTTAAAGTTTGGTAGTTGTTTGTACCATTCTTTTAATTTATCTAGTGCTATCCTCAGTTTCCCCCCTTTCCATAAGAATTTCCTTATTATTTTCTTTAACTCCTTGAATAATTTCTCTGTTAGGTGAATTGGTAATGACTGAAATAGGTATTTTATCCTTGGGAAAATGTTCATTTTAATACAGTTTATCCTTCCTATCAGTATTAGTGGTAAGTCTTTCCAATGCTCTAAGTCGTCTTGTAATTTTTTGATTAATGGATGATAATTTAGTTTATATAGATGGCCGAGATTTTTATTTAGTTGTACACCTTGGTATCGCATTGCTTGTGTTTGCCATCTAAATGGTGATTCTTTCTTGAACTTTGTGAAATCCGCATTATTCATTGGCATTGCTTCACTTTTATTTGGTTGATCCTGAACCCCGATATTTCTCCACATTCCTTCAATTTCCTATGTAATTCTTTTATTGATATTTCTGGTTCTGTTAAGTATATTATAATGTCATCTGCAAATAGACTGATTTTTTTCTTCTCTTTTATTTTTATCCCTCTCATTTTATTTTCTGTTCTTATCAGTTCTGCTAGTGGTTCTATAGCTAATGCGAACAGTGAGGGAGATAGTGGACATCCCTGCCTTGTTGATCTGCTTAAGTTAAATTGTTTTGATATATATCCATTTACTGTCACTTCCGCCAATGGCCCCTTATATAATGCTTTAATCTAATTAATATATTTCTCTGGTAGGCTGAATTTTTGTAGTACTTTGAATAAATAATTCCATTCTACTCTGTCAAAGGCCTTCTCTGCGTCGAAAGCAACTGCTACTGTTGGAGTTTTATTTCCTTCTACTGCATGAATTAAGTTAATAAATTTACAGATATTGTCCGTTGTTCGTCTTTTTTTAATAAATCCAGTTTGGTCTAGATTTACTATTTTTGGTACATAGTCGGCCAATCTGTTTGCTAATAGTTTAGCTATTATCTTATAATCTGTGTTAAGTAGAGATATTGGTCTATATGACGCTGGTGCTAGTGGATCTTTCCCTGTCTTTGGTATTACTGTAATTATTGCTGTTTTGCATGAATCTGGTATGTTTTGTGTCTTATCAATCTGGTTGATTACTTCCAGGAGGGGAGGAATTAATAAGTCTTTAAATATTTTATAGAATTCTATTGGGAATCCATCCTCTCCTGGTGTTTTATTGTTCGGTAGTTTTTTAAATATCTCCTGTAATTCTTCTATTTCAAATGGTTTTATTAATTTATTTTGCTCCTCTGTTTGTAATTTCGGTAGTTCAATTTTAGTTAGAAATTCATCTATTTTGTCTTCTTTCCCTTTGTTTTCAGTTTGATATAGTTGCTAGTAGAATTCCCTGAAGTTTTCATTGATCTCCATTGGATTAAATGTAATTTGTTTGTCCTTTTTCCTTAATGCCAATACCATTCTTTTAGTTTGTTCTGTCTTAAGCTGCCACGCTAGAATTTTGTACAATTTTTTCCTAGCTCATAATATTTCTGTTTTGTCTTCATTATGTTCTTCTCCACCTTATATGTTTGTAGTGTTTCATATTTTATTTTTTTTTGTCTGCCAATTCTCTTCTTTTAGTTGTATCTTCCTTTATTGCTAATTCTTTTTCTATATTTGTTATTTCCCTTTCCAGCTGTTCTGTTTCCCGATTGTAGTCCTTCTTCATCTTAGTTATATAACTTATTATTTGCCCTCTGATTAACGCTTTCATTGTGTCCCATAGTATAAACTTATCTTTCACTGATGCCGTATTTATTTCAAAGTACATTTTAATTTGTCGTTCAATGAATTCTCTAAAATCCTGTCTTTTAAGTAGCATGGAGTTTAATCTCCATCTATACATTCTTGGTGGGATGTCCTCTAGCCCTATTGCCAATAACAGGGGTGAGTGGTCCGATAATAGTCTAGCTTTATATTCCGTTTTCCTAACTCTCCCTTGAATGTGGGCTGATAACAGGAATAGGTCTATCCTTGAGTATGTTTTGTGTCTACCCGAATAATATGAATATTCCTTTTCCTTTGGGTGTTGTTTCCTCCATAGATCCAAAAGTTGCATTTCTTGCATCGATTTAATTATAAATTTGGTTACTTTGTTCTTTCTGTTAGTTTTTTTTCCAGTTTTATCCATGTTTGAGTCCAAATTAAGGTTAAAATCTCCTCCTATTAGTATGTTCCCTTGCGTATCTGCTATCTTCTAAAAGATATCTTGCATAAATTTTTGATCTTCTTCATTAGGTGAGTATACATTGAGTAAATTCCAAAATTCTGAATAAATCTGACATTTTATCATTACATATCTCCCTGCTGGATCTATTATTTCCTCTTCTATTTTGATTGGTACATTTTTATTGATTAATATAGCTACTCCTCTGGCTTTTGAATTGTATGATGCTGCTGTTACATGTCCAATCCAATCTCTCTTTAATTTCTAGTGTTCCACTTCAGTTAGATGTGTTTCTTGTACGAATGCTATATCAATTTTTTCTTTTTTCAGTAAATTTAACAGTTTCTTCCTTTTGATTTGGTTATGTATTCCATTAATATTTAAAGTCATATAGTTCAACATAGTAATTTCATACTTTGTTTATCTTTCCTTTCCGTTTCCTCATCACCACCTTCCCTTCTTATCCATTTCTGCTTTTTTTTTGAACACATTATAAGACAACATTTCTAAAACAAAATATTTCCACTATTCTCAGATCTAAAATTCCTTTAACCCCAATAGTCTGTCCCCTTTCTGAGTTGCCCTTTGTCCCTTGTCAGGCAACCACATCTCCCCTCTCCATTTGGATTTGCGAATCCGCTCGCAAGTGTCAACTGATTTCGCAGTGACTGTTATTTTTCCCCACCCAGCCCCCCCAGAAAAGATTTTAATCTTCATATATAACAAAGGTCACTCTCTTAATTCCCTCCTTACTTCATTTCTTCCCTTTCTTTCCCTTCTTAGTTCTTACTTATACTCTATATTTTTTTATATATACATATATAGTTTGTTGTCATTTTTGTTCTTGTTACATCTCTTCATCTCTCTGTCTGTTTTGTAATTGTTCTGCAAATTTTCGTGCCTTTTCCGGATCCGAGAAATGGGATGAAAAATTGGTGCAATGTAGGAATTCACCGGTATTGAATCATCTGCTCAACATTTGGAAGAAGATTCATGTAGAAAGGAATAAAACAAATTACCAACTACCAAAACTAATATTGGTGGAAAATCAACTAATCCCTTTCACAATAGATAACCTTTCCTTTAGAGAATTGGAGAGAAAAGGGATCAAAAGAATAGAAAATTGTTTTTCGAGAAATAAATTATTATCCTTTGAACAAATGAAGGATAAATATAGTATAACTCACGATACAATGTTTGCATACCACCAACTGAAAACCTACTTGAAGGACAAATTGGGAAACAGTCTGAGGTTACCAGAAGGAAGCAATTTTGAATATGTGATTACAGACACAATGATAATTAAAAAATTTGTAACAAACATGTACATCAAACTGCAAGAAAAGGAGAACAAGAAAACAAATGGTAAACCTAAACAAAAATGGGAACAAGATCTAAACATAAAGATAAAGAATGAAACATGGGAAAAGCTACGCTCCGGAACTATGAGAAATACAATAAACACGAGGTTACGCATGATACAATATAACTGGATACACAGGCTATACATCACACCTCAAAAGTTAAATAAATGGACCCAACAGTATCAGACAGATGTTTTTGCTGTAAAAAGGAAACGGGAACAACAATTCTTGCAATTTGGACATGTGAAAAAGTGAAAACATTTTGGGAAGATCTAAACCAGATATTGAATAAAATCACTAAAAGCAATGTACCAAAAAACCCAGAGATCTTCCTCCTAAGTAATATAAGAAATAAAGAATTTGGACTCGATGTGCATGGAGCACAAAAAAGATTTGTTATGATAGCCCTAGCTGTAGCAAAAAAGTGTATTATGTCAGCCTGGAAATGAGAAGACAAATTGAGAATGCAACAATGATATATAGAAATGAATAAATGTATTCTATTAGAAAAAATAACCTATAATTTAAGAAATAACATCACAATATTTGAACAAATATGGGAGCCATACATGAAATACAATAGAGAAATCCTACCATGGACTTCCACCACCTAAAATGACAGAAGGAGAAGACAATGAAAAGAACTGACTCAGTAAAATTTCTTGTTTAATTTTATTAAGTGACAACATTGTTTGACGGGTTTAATGTATCTTATAGATTGAACTTCAAATAAATGGGAAAGGGGGTGAGGGAGGGAGGGAAGGGAGGGAGGAAAAGGGGGGAGAAAATGACACTGTATATATTCAAGAAAAAAAAAGGTCTGTATGTATCTTGGTCAATATGGTTTATAGTGTGAAAAATAAAAAAATTTAAAAAAACAAGCTAAACCTTCCCTGCATCACACCCTCTATTTAGCTTGTGTCCAAGAGTCTTTTAAATGCCCCTATTCTATCAACCTCCCCCACTACCCTGGCAATGAATTCCAGGCACCCACTGCTCTTTGTGTCAAAACCTACCCCTGATGTCACCCTTAAAATTTCCTCCCCTCACCTTTATACCGATGTCCTCTGGTATTTGCTTCTGTCGTTCTGGGAAAAAGGTGCTGGCTCTCCATCCTATTGATGCCACTCGTAATCTTATAAAACTTTTATTCAGTCACCTCTCATCCTTCATCGCTCCAAAGCGAAAAACCCAAGATATGTTAACCTTGCCTCATAAAACTTGTTCTCCAATCCAGGCAACATCCCATACTCTCTCCACCCTCTCTTAAGCTTCCACATCCTTCCTACAATGAGACGACAAGGACTGAACACCATATCCCAAGTGTGGTCAAACCAGAGTCTTATAGTGATGCAACATTACCTCTCAACTCTTGAATTCAATCCCCCTACTAATAAAGGCCAGCACACCATAACCCTTCTTATGTTCCCTATCAACCTGCACCTTGGAAGATCTACAGATATGAACCACGAGGTCCCTCTGTTCTTCCACATTATTAAAAATCCTGCCATTAACCATTCATTCCGCCTTCAAGTCCAACATTACAAATTGCATCATTTCACACCACTGCCACTTCTCCGTACATCGCTGCATCCTGTATATATCCTTTTGTAACTTATCGTAACCGTCCACATTATCCACAACACCTCCAACCATTGGGTCATCTGCAAACATTCTAAACTAACCTTCTAATTCTTTGTCTAGGTCGTTTATAAAAATCATAAAAAGCAGAGATTCCAGAGAACTTCGCTGGTCACTGATCTCCAATCAAAATTCTGAATCCACAAAGATAAGTTTCCATGGCTCTCATGCCCCTTGACTTTTTGAATGAGTCTACCTTGGGTGACCTTGTCAATTGCCTTACTAAAATCCACAGACTCCGCATGAATTGCCCTGCCTTCATCAATTTCTATTGTTCCTTCCTCAAAAAAGTCAATTCGGTTCGTGATGCATGACCTGCCCTTCACAAAGTTCTCCTGATTATTCCAGAGCAGACTAGGCTTCCCTGAAGGCTTGGAAATGCTGTTCAGAAGAATCCTCTCCAATACTTTGCACACCACTGATGTCAGATTCACTGGATTCTCCCTATAACCTTCCTTAAACAAGGGTTTACATTTACCATTCTCCAATCCACTGTACCTTCTCTTTGGTCAGAGAGGATGTCAAGATTATTGTCAATGACCCAGCAATCTCATCCCTCACTTCCTGTCATAATCTGGGCTATATCTCGCCTAGTCACGGGAACATCAATCCTAGTGTTTTTACAAAGATTCTGCACGTTCTCTTTCTTACCCTCACCTTGCACCAGCACAGAAACTTGTTTTATATAGACCTCACATTATTTAAGATCCCCCTCTCTGCTGAACACTGAAGCAAACTACTCATTTAGGACCTCCTCTCTGCCTCCAGGCACACGTTGCCTCCTTTATCCTGAAGCAGCCCTACCTTCACTGGAGTCATCCTTCTGTTTTTTTTTTATGAGCATAGAAAGCCTTTTGGTTTTCCTTAATCCTTCTTGCCAAGACAGTCTCCTGCCTAACTTCTAGCTATCCTGAGTCCTTTCTTCAGTTCCTTTCTGGCTACCACATAATTCTCATGAACTCTTCCTGTCTTTTGCTTGCTAAACTTTATATAAGCCTCCTTCTTCCTCTAAACTCATTGTCTCACCTCTTTAGTCAAGCACACTTCCTTTTTCCTCTCATCTTTTCCCTGTCTCAATGGGACAAACGCATCCAGAACCCCACACGTGGACCCTAAACATCCTCCGCATTTCTTCTGTGCTTTTCTCTGAGAACAGTCACTGTCATTGAAATATACCCCATCATGAATTCTGTCGCCTTACCAGGCTTATCACCCAGGACTAGATCCAGAATGGCCTCTCCTCTAATCGGCTGGTTCACATACTGTGTCAGGAATCCTTCTTGGACACCCTTGACAAATTCTGCTCCAGCTCTTCCTTTTGCAGTAAGGAAGCCGCAGTCAATATGAGGGGCGTTGAAGTTTCCCATAGCGACAAGCCAGTTATTTCTGCACTGTTTCACAATCTGCCAGCTTATCTGCTCCACAATGTCCTAAGGGCTACACAAATATGAATATAATAGTTGAAATTTGTGGAACAAATTTAAGGCAAACATTTAGGGGGTTGACTATTACATACACAATACTTTCAACTGCAGTAAGTAACTGTGTCGCTTGAGGCGTCAGGAGCTCAGGTGTGGAGGCGGGTTGCTGGGATCGGGTTGTAAGTCCACATTGACAGCTTTGTCAGCTCAGATGGGCAGGCGGCTGGGACCAAGGTGACAGTCCGTGGTCTGAGCATCTGGAGCTGGGATGGGCAGGCTGGTAGCCGGGGTCTAGGCGAGAGTCCATTGTCGGGACATCAAGAGCTCCGATGGGTGGACAGACGGGGCCAGGAATACGGTGGGCTTGAATTTTACACACAAAATATACAAAAATTCGGATGTTTGGGCTAAAAACTGGTGGGTTGACTTTTACATGCTTTCGACTATTTCACACGTTTATCCAGAGTTTGGGGTACATAGACTATTTCCAACAGAGTGATTAACATAGAACAATACAGCACAGTACAGGCCCTTCGATCCTCGATGTTGTGTCGACCCATATATCCCTTCCTAATAACAAGTACTAAAACATTCTTACCCTATAACCCTCTATTTTTCTTTCATCCGTGTGTCTGCCAAAGAATGTCTTAAGCGTCCCAAATGTTTCAGCTTCCACCACCATCCCCGGCAAGGAATTTCTGGCACCCACAACTCTCTGTGTTTAAAAAAAATCTTACTCTGAACTTCCTCCCTTAAATTTGTACAGAAAGATGTCCTCTGGTGTTTGCTGATCCTGCCCAAGAAAACAGGTGCTGGCTTTCCACGCTATCTATTGCCTCTCACAATCTTGCAGACCTCTATCAAATCTCCTCTCATCTTTCTACCATCCAAAGAAAATTGTCCCAGCTCTGCTAAACTTGCCTCATAAGATTTGTTTCCCAATCCAGACAACAGCCTAATAAATCTCGTCTGCACCCTCTCCACAGCTTTCACATCCTTCCTATAATAGGGTGACCAGAACAAATAAGTGTGATCTTACTAAACATTTGTAGAATTGCAACATGACTTCTCTATTCCTGAATTCAATTCCCCGATTAATGAATCCAAGCATCCCATAGACTTTCTTAACTATCCAATCAATGTCTGTGGTGAGCTTGTGGGATGTATGCATTTGCATCCGTTCCTTCTGTTCATCTGCACTCTTAAGTAACCAACAATTAACCCTGTTCTCAGGTTTCTTTGTTCTTCCATTTTATTTATGTACAAGAGTTTGTTTCAGGCATGGCAGGTGAGCTCAGACCTGTATCATGCTCCTCCTATTCTATGTGGGAACTCAGGGATACTGTAAGTGTCCCTGGGGACTACGTGTGCAGGAAGTGTGTCCAGCTGCAGCTTCTGTTTGACCACATGACGGCACTGGGGTTGCGCGTGGACTCACTTTGGAGCATCTGGGATGCTGAGATGGTGGTGGATAGCACCTTAGTGAATTGGTCACACTGCAGTTTCAGAGGGTAGAGAAAGATAGGGACTGGGTGACCAACAGTAATAGGAAGGAGCACAGGAGTCTTCTGTGGTCATCATCCTCCAAAAGAGATATGCCATTTTTGATATTGTTTGGGGAGATGACCCCCAGGATCATCAGTATCCAGGATCATGGTACCGTGAGTCATTCTGCTGTGCAAGAGAGCACGAAAAAGAGTGGAAGGGCAATAGTGATCCATTGGAAGGGGAATAGACTGAAGTTTCTGTGACTGCAACGGAACTCCCGGTCGGTCTGTTGCCTCCAGGTGCAAGGGTCAAGGACGTCTCGGAGCGGCTGCAGGACATTCTGAAAGGGTCAATTGTTGTGGTCCATATTGGTAATATCAATTAAGGGAAAAAAATGGGATGAGGTCCCATAAGATACATTTAGGGAGCTAGGAAATAAATTAAGGAGTAGGACCTCAGGGGTAATAATCTCTGTATTGTTACCAGTGCCACGAGCTAGCAAGAGTAGAAATAACAGGATAGTTTGAACAAATATGTGGCATGAACAGTGGTGTAGGAAAGAAGGTTTCAGATTCCTAAGACATTGGAATGGGTTGTGGGACAGGTGGGACTGGTACAAACTGGGCGGTCTACATCTGGGCAGGCCGGGACCAATGTTCTTGGGAGTTGGTTTGCTTCCACTGTTGGGGAAGGTTTAAACTTATGTTGCAGGGGGATGGGAACAAGCGCAGAGAGACAGAAGGGTGTAATATGAGGGTGGAAGCAAAAGATAGCAAGGTGAAAATCAAAAGTAGCAGTTGGGTAAACCCTGGGCAAAAATCAAAAACGGCCACTTCTCAACATAATGGGAAAAGGGATAAAAGTGTGGCAGAAGCAAGCCTGAAGCCTTTGTGTCTCAATGCAAGGAACATTCACAATAAGGTGGATGAATTGAATGTGGAGATAGCTATTAATGACTATGATTTAGTCGGGATCACAGAGACATGGCTTCAGGGGGATCGAGACTGGGAACTCAACATTCAGGGATATTCAGTATTCTGGAGGGTTGGACAGAAAGGAAAAGGAGATGGGGCAGTATTGTTGGTTTGAGGAGGTAAATGCAATAGAAAGGAAGGACATTAGCTTCGAGGATGTGGAATCGATATGCGTCGAGCGGAGAAGTACCAAGGGGCAGAACTCGCTAGTGGAAGTTGTGTACAGGCCACCTAACAGTAACAGTGAGGTGAGAGATGGCATTAACCATGAATTTGGTAGTGTGTGCAACAAAGGTACAACACTTATAATGGGTGACTTTAATCTACATGTAGATTGGGTGAACCAAATTGGTCAGGGTAACGAGGAAGAGGATTTCTTAGAATGTATGCGCGATTGTTGTCTAAACCAGGATGTGGAGGAACCAGCAAGAGGACAGGCCATTCTAGACTGGGTATTGAGTAATGTTAATTAGCAATCTTGTTGTGAGAAGCCCCTTGGCCAAGAGTGAGCACAATATAGTGGAATTCTTCATTAAGATGGAGAGTGACCGAGTGAATTCAGATACAAAGGTTCTGAACTTAAAGAAGGGCAACTTTGATGGTATGAGACGTAAATTGGCAAATGTACTTAAAGGATCAATGATGGAAATGCAATGGCGATCATTTAAAGATAGCTTGGCTGAAATACAACAATTATACATCCCAGTTTGGGAAAGAATAAGTCAAGGAAGGTGCTGCATCCATGGCTAAGGGAAATCAGAGAGGGAATCAAATCCAAAGAAGCAGCATATAAATTAACCAAAAGATAAACAATATTCCTGAGGACTGGGAGAAATTCAGAGTTCAACAGAGGAGGACAAAGGGATTCATGAGGAAAGGTCAAATGGATTATGAGAGAAAGGTGTCAGGGAACATAAAAAATGACTGTAAAAGCTTTTATTAGGACTTAAAGAGAAAGAGATTAGCTAAGACAAATGTGGCTAAGGGGATCAGGGGGTATGGGGAGAAGGTAGGTACTGGGTACTGAGTAGACAATCAGCCATGATCAAAATGAATGGTGGTGTAGGCTTGAAGGGCCAAATGGCCGACTCCTGCACCTAGTTTCTATATTTCTGGTACAGCTCAAAAACAGGATGTTAGGCCCTTCTCGTCTGTACCTGACTATTATTCTGCCTTGTTCCACTGACCTCCACCCAGACTATAACCCTCCATTACACTCATATAGATGTAAAGTACCTGTCCAAATTCTTAATTTTAATTATTTTTTTATTTTTCACACTGTGAACCATATCAACCATAATAACGTTTCTCATTAAATATACACAGTGGCATTTTCTCCCTTTTTTCCCCCTTTCCCTCCCTCCCCCCTTCCACCCCCCTCCAAAACCAATAAATATTCAACATATACGACACAATAAAACCATAAAACAGGGGTGTCAAACTCAAATTCACGGAGGGCCAAAATTAAAAACTTGGACTAAGTCGAAGGCCGAACTAAATATTTATTGAAAATTTTCAACAACATCTGCAGGTTTTCTCTTCTTTCAACATATGTAATGTTAAACTTTTTCTTATTAAAATAAATGTTTAATAATAGTTTTGGATAAACTCTTTCCAGAAGCATGAACAAATGAGAAATAAAATATTCAATAAATAATATTTCTCTATAGCGGATTTGTCAAATGTTGCTAGTGGCTGTCGAATAGTAAAATCTGAGGGCTATGGAGAATGTGGGAGAATAACATGATTCCTGAAACAATCAAATGGGTGACTGATTGTGGGCATGAACTCTAGCAGGGTTATTTGCCATGCCCTTTTTCCATTGGTACAGATATCCTTTGATTTACACACTTTTCAAGTTTTATGCCTAATGAGCTTGTATCCAGGTGCAGGACCATTTTTAACCAGGAATATATTTATAACTGTGACATGAAACAATTGGAAGATCATTTTATCCTGAGATTAAAATTCATAATACTTACTCAGGCCTGTTTGCGGGAGGGCGGGGTTTGCGGGCGATCAGGTTGGACAACGACAGTGCGGGGGCATCGGCTCTCGCTGCAGGGCGGCATCTTGGCGGATCAGCAGCCCCGTCACCGTGAGTCGCGGGTCGTCCTGCGGCAGGGAGGGGGAGTGGGCAACGGTCCTGGCGAGGTCAGGCCCGAGGCCTCCGGTTCCGGGCGCTGGGAAGCGGCCTTGGCTTCCCCTGACATCGGCCAGGCCCCAAAACCAGAGTCCACGGTGAGACCCTGCAACGTAAACAGAGGAAGTGAGGGCGATTAGCGGGCTGACGCCAATGCATTCTGGGATTTATAGTATTAGCTGTGCATGCGCTATACTGGCGCGGCGGCCAGCGGGCCACCTCTAATACATTTTTGAAATGATCTTGCGGGCCAAATATAATTATATCGCAGTCCAAATTTGGCCCGCGGGCCAGAGTTTGACATGTGTTCCATAAAACAATGTCTTCACACAAAGGAAAATGAACAAGAAAAATGTGTCTTCTACTTTTACACACTCAATCTAATAGTTTTTATCATCTTATCATTTTAGGAGATGGAGGTCCGCGGCAAGCTCTCTCTGGTTTGTATCTAACCCACCTTCAGTTCAAAAAAGCCTATTTACATTAACTATATGCCTCATAATTTTAAATACCTCGATCAAATCTCCCCTCATTCTTCTCTGCTCCAGGGAATAAATTCCTAACCTCTTTAACCTTTCCCTGTTACTCAGTTCCTGCTTATGTTAACATCCAAGTAAATCTTCTCTGCACATTTTCAATCGTATTGATATCTTTCTGTCGTTCGGTGACCAAAACTGCACACAGTACTTCAAACTTGCCCTCACCAATCTCAATACAACTCGAAAATGACATCCCAAATCCTATATTCAATACTTAGATTTATAAAGGCCAATATGACAAAAGCTCTCTTTGCAACATTTTTCCACGTGTGACACACTTTCAGAAAATTATGTATCTGTATTCCCAGATCCCTCTGTTCGATCACATTCTTCAGTGCCCTATTATTTACCATGTATGCCGTTTCTCAGTTGTCCCTTGAAAATTCATCGGGGTGGCATGGTTAGTGTAGGGGTGTCGCCCTTAGTGTAACAGTTAGGGGACAACACCATTAGATCAACACTGTTACAGCTCCAGGGATCTGGACCAGTGATTGAATTCTATGTTGTGTGTAAGGAGTATGTACGTTCTCCCCATGTCTGAGTCAGTTTTCCCGGGTCCCCGTTTTCCTCCCAACTTTCAAAACTTACCATGAGTTGTAGGTCAATTGGGGGTAATTGGGCAGCATGGGCTTATGGGCCAAAAGGGCCTGTTACCATGCTGTATGTCGAAATTAAATTAAAATGCAACACCTCACGCTTGTCTGCATTAAACTCCATCTGCCATTTTTCAGCCCATTTCAGCTGGTCCAGATCCCTCTGCAAATTTGAAAGCTTTCCTCGTTGTCCACAACACCTCCAAGTTTGCTGATCTAATTCACCACATTACCTTTGCTATAGATAACAAACAATAATGGTCACAGAGCCAGTCCCTGAGGTACATCACTAGTCACAGGCCTCCATTCTAAGAAGCAATCAATCATCCACTACCACTCTCTGCCTTCTCCTGTATAGCCAATCTTGAATCCTGTTTACTCCCTCACCATGAATATTAAGTGTCTGAACCTTCCTGACTAACCTGCCATGTGGGACCTTGTAAAAGGCCTTAACTAAATTCCATGGAGATAACATCCACAGCCTTACCTTCATCAACTTTTCTGCTCAAAAAACTCTGAAACATTGGTTAAACGTGACCTTCCACAAACAAAGCCATGTTGACGATCCCTAACCAGTCCCTCACTATCCAAATACTTGTATATCCGATCTCTTAGAACACCTTTCAGTCATTTACCTACTACTGATGTCAGGCTCTCACCAGCTGATGATTTTCACGGTCACTTTTGGAACTTCCTTTAAACAACGGAACAACATGAGCTACCCTCCAATGATCCGGCTCCACACACGTGGCTGAGGACATTTTAAATATTTCTGCCAGAGCTCCTGCAATTTCTACACTAGCCTCCCTCAAGGCCCAAGGGAATATCTTGTCAACCATGGGGATCAATCCATCCTTATTTGCTTTACAACAGGAAGCACCACCTCCTCTTAACTCTGCTTGTTTGCCTATTTCCCTGGATTCTGTGCCAGTTTCCTGATTCAATAGTGATACAAAATGCCTATTTAAGACCTCCCCATCTCTTCTGGCTGCATGTATAGCTGATCAATCTGATCTTCAAGGGGACCAATTGTGACCCTACTTTCCTTTTGCATTTAGTAAAGCTGTAGAAACCTTAAGGATTTTCCATCTCATTGTTTGCCAAAGCAACCTCATGTCTTCTTTTAGTCTTCCTGATTTCTTTCTTTTTTCTTGCATTTATCATACTTCTCAAGAACTTCATTTACTCCGTGTTGTCTATACCTGTTATTTATCTCTCTCTTCCTCCAAACCAGATCCCCAGTATCCCTCATAAACCAAGGTTTCATATGCCTGTTAAGTTTGCTTTTAATCCTGACAGGAACATACAAACAATGTGCTCTCAAAGTTTCACTTTTAAAGGTCTTATACTTACCTTGCACATCTTTGCCAGAAAACAACTTATCCCAATCTACATGTTCTAGATCTTTTCTCATTTCCTCAAAATTGGTCTTGCTCCAATTTACAATCTCAACTCGAGGCCCAGACCTATCCTTCTCCATAATTAACTTGCGATGCATAACATTATGATCATTGGTCTCAAAATATTACCCTGCACATATTTCTGTCACCTGTCTAGTCTCGTTCCCTAATAGGAGATTCAATATTGCATTCTCTCTAGTTGATACCTCTGTATATTAATTGAGAAAACTTTCCTCAACACATTTGACAATCTTCAAGCCATCCAGCTCTTTTACAGTAATGGGAGCCCCAGTCAATATGTGGACAGTTAAAATCTCCTCCTATCACACCTTTATGTTTCCTGCAGCTGTCTGCTATCTCTCTACACATTTGCTCTTCCAATTCTCGTTGAGTATTGGGCAGTCTATAATATAACTCCATGAGGGTGGTCATACCTTTCCCAGACCTCAGCTTGACCCATATAGCCTCAGGAGAGGAGTCTTCTGTTCTGTCCTGTCTGAGCACATCTGTGCTATTTTCCTTGATGAGCAATGCTCCTCTTCCCCCTTTCATCCCCCTGTTCTATCAATAGAAGCCCAGAACATTGAGCTGTCAGTCCTGCCCCTTATGCAGTCAAATTTCACAAATGGGCACAATGTCATAATCCACATGCCAATCTTTGCTCTAAGCTCGTCTGCCTTTCCAATAATACTTCTGCATAGAAATAGATGCACTTGAAAACTCTGACATTTCCTGTAATCTTGAATCTTCAGTCCATCTCTTTCCTCCTTCACTCCCATATCTGATCTGGCATCCTGGTTCCCATCGTCCTGCTAATCTAGTTCAAGTGAGATGGGGGTTAATACCTCCAAGTAACGTTAGTGAGACAGCAGAAATATTAAATCATCAGGTCAGTGTTTTCTGAGATTGGATGATTAGGTGAGCATGTTAAGAACAGAACAATAAAGGGATCAGTGTTTTTTGGAAAAATAGCTGTGAATTCTGATGTTTGGTAACTGCTTTTAATATTTCAAATTTCATGAAGTTTGGAGCAATTCCCTTCGATGAGATACAGAAAATGTATTTCCTACATTCAGGAAGGTAGAGCAGGAAGTCTGCAATCACAGGCCACTTGGCTGAACATCTGCCATCAGTAAAATATTCACAAGAAACAGAAGTAGGCCATTCAGCCCATCACATCTGTTCCGCAACTCCACACCGAGCTAAACCTTTCTCGCGTCTAGTTCCAATTTCCGGCCTTTTCCCCATTAACCTTGATACTCTGACTAATTAGATACTTCCTTTAACTCCTCCAATGATCGGGCCTCCACGACTTTATGTGGCAATGAATCCCACAAATCCACAACCCCCTGGCTAAGGAAATTTCTCCTCCTCTCTGTTTTAAATGGGTTCCTTCTAATTCTAAGACTGTGTCCTCTTGTCCTCCAAGGGAAATATTTATTCACTTCTACTCTGTCCAATCCTTTCAGCTTTCAAAATGTTTCTGCGAGATCCCTTCTTATTCTTCTATTCTCCAATGAATACAGTCCAAGAGCTGCTAAGCGCTCCTCATGTGTTAGCCCTTGCATTCCAGGAATCATCCTGGTAAATCTTCTCCGTACTCTCTCCAACATCATTACATCCCTGCGAGAGCAGACTGGAGAATCCAGCAGTAAACCTACATAATCACAGAAAGAACACACAACCCCTGCTTGGAATTCTTTGAATACGTGACATGAGTTGCAGAGAATGGGTAGCCGGTGGATGTACTCTACTCAGATTGCAGAAGACAAGGATCATTTAAATTTAAATATACAGCACAGGAACAGGCTATTTCAGTCCACGGGTCCAATTTACACCCAATTAACCGACACCAGTGGTAAGTTTTTAATGGTGGGAGGAAACTGGAGACCCTGGGAAAAATCCACACAGACTCCGAGAGAACGTACAAACGCCTTAACGACAGCGCGGGATGACAACCCTGGTCTTGATTGTTGGCGCTGTAAAGGCATTGCACTAACTGCTACGCCAACCGTGCTGCCCAGTTACCTCCTTAGCCCTGAGCTTCATTTTTCTGCAATAGCCCTCAAAGGCCTTTACAGAAAAATAAAGCTCAGGGATCAGGAGGTAACATCTTGACATGGAGAGAAGGGCTGGGTAGTAACGGGAAGCAGGGTGTCAACATTCTTGGGTCTTTGTACTGAGTGAGGTGCCACAAGAAGAGTGCTGGGCCTTCAACCTGCTAATATAAATATAATCAATGCTTGGGCAAAGGTGCCACAAGAAGAGTGCTGGGCCTTCAACCTGCTAATATAAATATAATCAATGCTTGGGCAAAGGTTCTGAAGGCACAGTTGCTTGATGATCGGATCGAAAGTCGATGCTGAAGACAAAAAGGATAGAGGTGGGTTAAGTGAGGGTGTAAAAATCTGGCAAAGGATGTTAGAAAATCTGCAATGGTCCATTTCAGAAACTGAAAATGCCAAGAGTGAGAGATTGCAGGGGTCAGAGGTGAAGAGAGATCTGGGTAACCATTTGCACAGATTACAAAAGGCTGGTATATAACCACAGCAATAATGAAAGCTCACAGATTGTTGTTGTTTGCAGACCGAGGAAATGATGACGTAGGTGGGAGAGCTATGAATCAGTAGTAGAGAGCAGCCATTCTCAAACTTTTTAAACTATGGCCCCCTTAGGACTCTGACAGAAGTCTATGGGCTCCCTTTCCTGTGAAACAGTCAAGTTTAGTTGGTTTCCTCATATATCTCTCCTACTGACTGCATAAAAAAAACTCATATTTTATGATTTCAGACCGTGACACCCCCCCCCCCCCACCCACCCCACCCCATACTTAAATGTGCTGTGACTTCCAAGAGTCTATATGGGCCCTTGTAAGAATGGCTGGTATAGAACACTGGTAAATATCCATGCAAATTACTGTGCACAATACTTTTTCCTTATTCAATCAGAGAAGCAGTTCAGAGAAGGTTTACTCAAAAGCAACCTGGACTGGACAAATTTTCTTAGAACGATAGAACCATAGAACAATAAAGCACCAAAACAGGCCCTTTGGCCCTTCTAGTCTGTGCCGAACTATTTCCTGCCTGGTCCAACTGACTTGCATCCAGAACATATCCCTCCCTACTCCTCCTGTTCTTGGATCCATCTAAATTTTTCTTAAATCTCAGAAATTAAACTGCACAGAATGCTCCAAATTTGGCATCATCAATATCTTATGAAACTTCATCATAACCTCTCAACCACTGTACTCAGTGCTTTGATTTACGAAGGCCAATGTGCCAAAAGCTCTCTTTACATTCCTATCCACCTCTGATGCCACATTCAGTGAATTATTTAGCTGTATTCCCAGATCCTTCTGTTCTTCTGTACTCCTCAGTGTCCTACCATTTACAGTGCATGTCCTGCCTTGGTTTGTCTTTCCAAAGTGCAACACCTCACATTGGTCTGCATGTCATTCCATCTGCCATTTTGCAGCCTATTTTTCCAGCTGGTTCAGTTCCCTCTGCAAGCTTTGAAAGCTCTCCTCACTATCCACTCCACCTCCAGTCTTTGTGTCATGTGCAAGTTTACTCATCCAATTTACCACATTATCGTTCCAAAGACCAGATCATTGATAGAGATGACAATGAAAAGTGGATCCAGCACCGATTCTTGAGGCACACCACTAGGCACAGGCCTCCAGTCAGAGAGACAGCTGTTCACTACCATTCTCTGGCTTCTTCCATAAAGCCAATGTCTAACCCAATTTACTACCTCACCATGAACACCCAGCAATTAAACCTTCCTCACTATCCTCCCATGTGGGTCCTTGTCAAAGGCCTTGCTAAATTCCATGTAGACAACATCCACGGCCTTCATCAATTTTGCTGTTAACCTCCTCAAAAAACTCGAGATTAAACACGACCTTCCATGCACAAAGCCATGTGGACAATCCCTCATCAGTCCCTGTCAATCTAAATCCTTGTATCCAAATACATGTTAGGCTTACATTTGCTGGAATCTAGAAGAATGGGATGAATTGATTGAAATGTCTAAAATCCTGAGGGATAATGGCAGGGTGATGTGGGAGATTCTGGAACTAGGGATCAGTGCTTAAAAGTAAAGGATTGCCAAATTAAAACAGAGATCAGGTCTTTGGAATGATATCCTTCCAGGACAATGGAAGCACGGTGTTTGGATATTTGTGAAGGCAGAGGGAGGTGGGTACCTGAAAAGCAAGGGATGAATAGTGGAATTGCGGAGTTGAGCTTAGAGTGAGATCAGTCGTGATCCCATGGATGGCTGAGTAAGCTCAAGGGGCAAAGTGTTCAGCTCACTCTCCCAACCTGGGCAACATTGTCAGAGAGCCAGCAAGAAATGTGATGGGGAATTTGAAGAACGCTTGTCCCCAAGCACCTGAGATGGAGGAACTTGTTGCTACAGGAGATGGCTGAAGAGAATGATGGAGATGTATTTAAGGGGAAACTAACAGGGCCTGTGTGATGAATCTGTGTCATGCTGTCAGTCTTTCACTGTGCTTAGTCTTCTTTACTGACATTAGACGTGTATTATCTCTACCACTAAAGACTCTCCCCTTGGTTATAACTGTGTTTGCACCCATTATCATTCCTTATTGTATTACTTAGTTTCTACTAATAAAAGCCATGATTTCCGGTGAACTACACAGCCTTTGTCCTCTTCATTAACTGGCATTCAGTCTGAAGGAGAGGTACAGCGACTGATAACACAACAGGACTTAGTGTGGGCTATCAGCAAGTGTACAGCAAGGATTCACGTCTCAGACACTGGAAAATTGAATGTGGAAAATGTGAGCTCGTCCACTTTGGAAACAAAAATACAAATTCAGAGTATTGTTTACAAAGTGAGAGAACGAAAGGTCAGAGGGATGTGGGTGCTCTTGCACAAGAATCACTGAAGTTAAAATGCAGGTGAGACAGTGATTATTGGAAGAAGATTTGAGTAGAGGAGCAGAGGAAAGTTGCTCCAATTTTTGAGAGCCCTTCTGACACAATATTTGGAATAAGGATTACAGCTCTGAAGGAAGGATCAACGTGATTGAGGGAGTGCAGGGATTGAGTTCTGGGATGTGGGCTTGTTGTATGTTAAGCATGAAGCAGGCTGCATCTCTGCTTTCCAGAGTTTGGAACAGGGTGTGTGACCTCATTAAAATATCTGATATTAGTGAGAGACTTGGCAGGATAAATTTTGAGGTGATGTTTCTGCTGGTGGGGTGTCGAGAACCAAGGTTCATAGTCACATAGTTCTATCACCGAGAAGATGAGAATGTCTTCACCCAGAGTGGAGTGAATCTGTGAAATTCTTGAAATTCTGGATCCAGAGTCAGTCCCTGACTCCATTTGAGGCTGCAATAAATGGACTTTGAGACATGAATGTTTCAACAGATGTGAGTTTATGCCTAGAAATGGCCCTGAGGTCAAATGTGAACAATGATCTCACTGATTGATGGAGAGAGTATGTGGGGCTGGATGGGCTTCTCCTCTCTCTGTCTCTCATGTTTTTGTATTTCCCACTGTCCTGGATCAACTGGTTCCACGGTGAGAGCTGAGGATGTAACAGAGTTGTCCTGGGGACCTCCAACAACATGTATGGATTCTGCCTGTATCAATTTCACCTTCACCAGTGAGGTCACAGCCAGCTTGTGTCAATGGCAGTGGGTTGAGGTCCCACTCCAGTGACTGGAGCCCTTTCTGCAGTCTGGCCCTCCCAGCACAGGACTGAAGGTGGTCTGCCCATCTGAAGAAGCAGTGAACTGAGAGCATGCCTGTCATGTGAAGTGGATGTAGGTTTTGGAAATTTTCCATCATCCTTGCCAACATCGATCCCTCAACCAGCATCACTGAAATAGCTTGTCTGCTCTCTTTATTTCTTTGATGTTCAGAAACTTGCTTTGTACAATTTGGGTCCCAGCGTCCCTCCAAGACAACAGTCACTCCACTTCAAAAAGTACTTTGCTGTCTGTGATCAAGCCCTGATTTAACATAGAACGATATAGCACAGTACAGGGCCTTTTCCCACCTCATATCTGTAATCCACAATCTTTCTTTTGAAGTCTTTCAAATGTTCTGATGGTACCAGTCTCCATTCCAGACACACACCACTCTGTGTGTAAAAATAAAGGCCCCTGATGTTTCTTCTAAATTTTCCCCTCTCTCAGGGGGATATTTGTACACTGAACATTGCCTCTCAATTCCTGTCTATTGCGAGGTATTCATATACTCACTGGTATCTCTCATTTATTTTTTCTTGGAGATATCTGTACACTGACCGATGTCTCTCTTTGTCACTCACGGGAAGATCTGTACACAGTCCCTCTCTCTCGGGGGGATATCGGACACTGACTGGTGTATCTCAGTCCTTCTCTCTGGGGGGTGGGGGTGGTGGGCATATCTGAACACTGTCCAGTGTCTCTCAGTTCATCTCTCTCAGGGGGATATCAGAACACTGACCTGTGTCTCTCAGTACCTCTCCTTCAGGGGATATCAGAACACTGACCTGTGTCTCTCTGTCCTTCTCTCTGGGGGTTGGGGGTTGAGGGGATATCTGAACACTGACCAGTCCCTCTCTCTCAGGGGTATATGAGTGAATTGAAAAGTATGATAGATCTTTAATCCGGATCTTATCATGACCACTGGCCTGCACCTGTTGCACAGACAAACATCTTTTGGGGAACTGAAATCTCTGCTGGGGGAGGGGACAGGAAGCTGCCCCTCTGGTTTCAGTGGGTGGGAGCCTGTTCAAGCCGCGGTTCCCTCTCTCCCTCTCACTGGCCCCTTCCCCATTTAAACAGCGCTCACTGCAGCTCCCGACAAAGCCGGTCTGAGCTGAAGCCGCCGATCTGTGGAGTGTCCAAGTCTGGCTCAGTGCGCGGGGCGATGGGGATCGCTCCTTATCTCTTTCTCTTTCTGTCCTGTCTGGCAGGTGGGTGCCCCGTGTCTTCACCCAGCCCGGCCGGGCCCGGCTGCTTCTCGGAGACTCTCTCGCCGTTGAACCGATCATTAAAATCCACTCTTTTCTCTTTTACTGACAGGCGTGCGGTCCGACGTCGTCCTGACACAGGTCGCGTCAGCGGTGAAGAAGCCCGGGGAGTCCTACAGACTGACCTGTGAAACTAGAGGGTTCAGTCTCGGCAGCTACTACATGTCCTGGGTGAAACAGGTCTCCGGGAAAGGGCTGGAATGGTTGGTGGCGTATTATAGCGAAAGTTACAAGTATTACGCGCCTGGAATCCAAGACAGATTCACCGCTTCCAAGCGAAGTAACAACTTCTACCTACAAATGAACAAGCTGAAAGTGGAAGACACGGCCACCTATTACTGTGCGAGAGACACGGCGAGAGGAAGCGGGGCTGGACCGCTGCAAAAACCCAGCGAGAGCGCCTGCCCTCAGGGCGCTGAGTGAGAGGGCAGCAGTGATCACCACAGGGATTCCCGGCCTTGCTGTGCCCCCGTCGGCCCTCCCTGCAATAGGAGGCGAGTGGTTGAAGGACGAGGGGATCGATCACAGAACAGGTCGGAGCCAAGCGCCGCGGATGGGACTGGAGTATCGGAACCAGGAGCACGAAGCGGCGGCCCCAGCCCCCTGGCCAGTGTGGATGGGAGGGGATCTGTGAGCCGGGACAGTGTCGGGACGGTTTAACTGAGGGGAGAGTGGGGTCGGAGACAGAGCGAGGGACGGAGGTTGTTGAACGGCGGTGTGTCACCGTGACTCTAGCTGGAGTGTCACGGTGGTAGGGAGCTGAGCAGAAACTGGTCCCGCCCGACAAATGAGCGTCTGCAGCGCAGTCTGTCTCCACGGATCCCGCATTGCTGCTTCCCAGGGTCACATCCCCGAAGCCTGACTGCGGCTGTTTGAGGAAATGTCCATTTGCGGGCAATTAAACACCCCAAAGCCGGCGACTGAGTTTCTCGCGGGGCGGGGGAGCCGGTGCCCGCAGACAGGAAAACTGCCCAAAATGCTGCTTTTATTCGCTCGTCAGGAAGAGACGAGGACGGAGTTGGTGACAGAGATTTGGGAAGCGGCTGCTCCTGGTCCGGACAGGGTTCATTCTGACACTTGGCTGAGATAACTGGAGGTGACGGCTCAGTGAAGTTACTGTATTGGGTGAGTCGGGAGACGGAGCAGTGTGCGCTCAACTACTGGGGGAAAGGAACCTCGCTGACAGTGACTTCAGGTAAGACCCTACTTCTCCATTCTACCCTTTCCCATTTGTATTTTATTAATTTGCCCTTTGAGCTGATTCACTGAGGCCAGTGAGATATTGAAGCAATTATTTGAATCTCCCCGAGACGGGCGGTTTCTCCAGTTACTGGAATCGGGGTTTCCTGTCGGCTGCTTTCGTGGTTATAACTGTTAGATAAGACCTGGCTGGGGAAAAGGTCTGCACATGTGTGATCCGGTTAAAGTCTGAATAACCCCAGGGTTCCAGTGAACCCGGTTGAGATGTGATTTTTCAGCTGAACAAATTTGCTTTCTCTTTTCTCTTGAATTGCAATATTTAGAGATGCTCGAGAACTCTAAGCATTTCAGTCCACATTATGTATTAACATGGCTCAGAGTTTAGAGTCAAAATGCCTAATTTTTCTGATGTTCTTTCCACTTCCTGAGATGAGGCCGAATCCAAACCGAGCTGCAAACCACATCCCCAGGTTATTCTTTTGGAAAATCCAGCACTGTGTTATCAAACCCACCTCCACCCCAGCACCCTGTTGTCCCATTCAGCTCCTGTCACCTCCACCCCAGCACCCTGCAGTTCCACCCAGCTCCTGTCACCTCCACTCCAGCACCCTGCTATCCAATGGGCTCCTCTACCCATTTCAGTCCAGCACTCTGCTGTCCCACCCAGCTCCACCCCCCTCTATCCTAACTCTATGCTGACCCACCCAGCACCTCTCCCATCTCCACCCCAGCACACTGCTGTACTTCCCACCTCCTGTCCCCTCTCCACCCCAGAACACTGGTGTCCCACCAAGCACTTCTCTCTCCATCCCAGCATCCTGCTAACCCACCCAGCACCTCTCACCTCTCCTCTCCAGCACCCTGCTGTCCAACCCAGCTCCTCCCCTCCATCTCAGCACCCCACTGTCCCACCCAGCTCCTCCCCTCCATCCCAGCACCTCTCCCCTCTCCACACCAGCACCCTGCTGTCCCACCCAGAAAATCTCCCCTCCACCCCATTATCCTGCTGTCCAATGGGCTCCTCTCCCCCATCCACTCCAACACCCTGCTGTCCCACCCAGCTCCTCCCCCTCTATCCTAGCACTATGCTGTCCCACCAAGCACTTCTCGCCTCTCCACCCCAGTATCTTGCTGACCCACCCAGCTCTTCTCGCCTCTCCACCCCAGCACCCTGCTGTCCCACCCAGCTCCTCCCTCTCCATCCCAGCACCCCGCTGCCCCACCCAGCTCCTCATCCTCCATCCCAGCACCTTGCTGTCCCACCAAGCACTTCTCCCCTCTCCATCCCAGCATCCTGCTGACCCACTCAGCTTCTAACCCTCTACACTTGACTCCCTGCTGACGATTTGATGTGTTTTCCAAGTTCACCTCCTGACCATCATTCAGAACACTGATCCCTATTAAATTGCACTTACAATCTGCAGATCTTGGGATGTAGAAGAACCTTGGATGTAAATCCCACTCACTGACATTGTGCCTCTCCACCAGAGACACTTGGCAGCTCTCCGATCCTCTGTGGGAAGGGACACAGAGATTATATTTTACATCAATGGCCTTTCATTAAAGTCCTTCAGTCAGATTTTTGACACCCAGCCTCTTTCATTTTTATTTTGACCCTTTTATTTGGTGAAAGTTAATTTGTGTTTTTCATTGATTTTCATATCCCCAAAACATCCCAAACTCTTCCCTAGCCCTTGAGGTGCAGACACATTGTACCCAACTTGTCTGCAGCTTGGTCCCACAAACGGAACCAGGAAAAAGTCCAGACGGTCTGCTTTAGTGATGTCGGGAGGGACCCGAGTTCCCAAAGTTCTCCTCCACTGGGGACTCCTCTGCTGAAGAATGACTCTGCTGTGGATGAATGGACAGACATTGATTGGCTGGAGGGCATCCAGATGATCCCAGTTCTTTGCTCCAGGAATCCCTGTATTACTAAAGGCTGACATCAATGAAGAGCAGTGAGGTTCCTCAGATCATCCTTTACTTGAATTACTGACTCCTTATGAAGCTGAGGCTCACCAGGATCAGACAGTGCTGGCAGTGAGTGGCAGTTCCAAAGGGAACCAACAGTGTGCAGCCACGTGCACTACAGTTAGTCCTGGACATGCACAGACCCACTGTACAGAGTTTACTGAGATGTAGTGGGCCATTCACCACACTTCTCCACATGGAGCTGGGCTTCCCAGGATTACAAGAGGGATTCCAACACTATGATTCCCTACCAAGTTGGGCCTGGTAAAGGCTCACAGTCCCCATTCATCTGGGAACTCTCGGTCGGCAGATCTGGGAAGATCATTTGTGATGAAGGACTTCGGGGTACATTTTGTGGTTTCAGTGAACTGTAGATCGCTTATTTTAAACAAAGTACCTTTTGTGGCAGAATTTACGTCAGTTTTTATGTTTCAGACATTTAAATTTGTTATGTTACATGACAGCTTTGCTAACCCAGGTTTGCTTTGTGTCAGGGTGTTCTTGGCCCAGAGACCCAGAAATGAAACCATAGGGTGTTGAGGTCTTGGTGCTCCTCACTGCAGGTCTCCAACATCCTGAGGCCCAGCCAGGTCCCACCTTTTCCTGTGTGGCAGGGTGGGGAGAGTCCCAATAGCAGGCCAGACCAGCGCCATTCAGCCCATTGAGTGTAGTTATGGTCCAGCTACCTCCTGTCCTGTGACACTTCACCACAACACAGGTCTGGGTTGTATAGGTACTGGGGAACCTTCTTTGTGGTTGCATCAAAATGGAGGCTCCAGGACAGATCCTCAGAGAAGCTGACACCTGGGAATCATGGCCATTGCTATCTGGTTGAATAATGTCTTTGAAGCAAGATATCAACACTGCTTTTTGTTCATTACCTTGACAAAGGGTTCAGGGCTGAAATGCTGGTTACCCTTTACTTCCCATCAGTGCTGAGTGACCTGCTGAGTTTCTCCTGCACCATTGTGCACTGCAGTTCAACATTTCACCTCCATCTACTGGAGGAAACTATTGTGAAGTAAATATTTTGTAATTTTATTTTCCACCTAATTGAAATCTTGGCCAAAGTTTGCTCACTATCCTTTCATTCGCAGAATATATCCAATAGAACATGAGGCATAACTTTTTTAAACAGAGGGTGGTGGCTGTATGGAATGGGCTGGCAGAAGAGGAAGTTGAGGCATGTTTTAAGAAAAATGTGGATTGATACATGGATAAATTTGGAGGGAAAGACATGAAAAGCAGGCAGGTGGGATGAGTGTGGGTCAGACATTCTGGTCAGTGCATGCAAGTAGGGCCAAAGGGACTGTTTCAACCCTCTCTGACTCTGTGACTCTATTTTGGTGGCCAAGACTAGTCTTGCCCACAACTCTGCTCCAGATAATTCTGACAATGGGCCAAAACAAAATCTCCTGCTATCAAATCTGTCATGGAGTCATAGCTCAGAAACCAACCCTTCAACCCAACTTGTCCATGTGCCTCCTTGTCTTTCCATGACCAGATCCTTGAAATCCCTCATTGTCCAAGGTTCCCTCCTCCTACCAGTTTTATCCTGCGTTTTAACAGGATCATGTTGGTCCTGAAGTCCACCTATCTCACATTTGGAATCCCACTTGCTGGATATCCCTTTATTTGTAAACAATCCATGGAGAGTGAGGAAAGAGGGGAAAAAGCAAGTGTTGTGGTTGCAGGGAGAGTGCTGTAAGGGGAGTGAAATGTGGAGATGAAAAGTGGCCAAGGGAGGTGCAAGGAAAACAGTCCCTTCAGAGCACTGAAATGGAAGGGAAGGGGAAGATGCACCTGGTGGTGGAAGCTCATTGAAGGTGGCAGAAATCACCAAGGTTGATCTGTTGAATGGAGAGGCTGGAGAAGTGGAAAATGTGGAGAAGAGGAGAGGGGGAGTTGGAGCAGATGTGGACGAAATAGAGGAGATGTCGTTTGTCACACACTGAACATTAAGAAATGATTCACAACTTTTCAAGCCATTGAGAAGATTAAAGTAATGAAAACCTAAGCACCCATTAATGCCCAGGAATTAGCTGAAGTAACCACATGATCATTGGTTGCACTTTTCCAGTCAAATGAGAACCAGATCTTTCAAGTAGATTCTGCCTCTTAACTTGTGCATTTCCTCTCTGGACACTGGGAGCTGTGTATTCCGTGAACCTTTCAACCTTCCAAGATTCCTGCATTTACTCAGGACTGGGCTAATGGATTTCCAAATTCCTTTCTTATCCATGTTAACATTCCCTCCTGCTTCATCAAGCTCCTCTGCCACTACATTTGGAAAACCTGTAAAGCAGGAACAAATTCACTGTGGGGTCAGTTCAATTGAATTTCAGAAGAAGAGTCCCCAGGTGCCACCATATCACACATTTCATATTGACGAGGTTCAGGTATTCAGGCCGGTGTAACTTCATTCCATGCAAAAACATTACCGGTGAAATGTTCTGATTTATACAATAACCTTCCTGCCAAATTCTTCCTTTTTTCTGTGAACAATATTCTGGTGCAAAACATTCACTGAGGATCATTCGTTGCATTTGAGGGAGAGATTTGGTGCAACTTTGATCAAAATCCCACACGTCAGACATTGGGTCACTGCCTCAGTACTGCAGGAGAGAGTCACCTTATATGCCATGCTTAAATCTCCTCTGTGGGATTTTTGAATATTAAATTTAGACATATAGCACGGTAACAAGTGTTTTCACCCCACGAGCCTGTCCCACCCAAATACACCCAATTGAACTACACACCCTGGTACAATTTGAATGGTTGGAGGAAACCCACACACACACACAGGGAAAACGTACAAACTCCTTATAGACAGCGCCAGATTTGAACCCCAGTTGGTGGTGGTGTAACAGCGTTGTGCTACCACTACACTAACCGAGCTGCCTTTTGCTGTTCCTTGGATTATTCCATGCCTTTCTCCCTCAGAGACATATACTCTCTGTTGAGACATAAGTCGGGAAGCAATTTCTGTAACACGGTAAATGAATTTGGAAATGACATTGGATGTTTGCTTCATCTGTTGGTCATGCATTTATTGACAGGACTGTCTGTGAATTTATTTACTTTTCAGAGGTTGAGTCATTACCGTCAGTCTTCATCGCCCCTCCCTGCCACAGAGAATCTGACCAAGTGATCAGCCTCCTGTGTCTGGTCAAGGATTATCAGCCTGAGAGCATCATCCAGAAATGGTCCACTGCCAGTGGGGACATCACCAACGGAATCAAGAAATATCCAGCAGTGTTGGGGCAGAATGCAAAGTACACAATGAGCAGCTTGCTCCGAGTCCCTGCGGCGGATTGGAAAAGCAACAATATCTACTACTGCAAGGCAGGGTACAAGTCAACCGAGTTCGTGACAGCAAGCACAAAACCAATATTCGCTGAAAGTTAGTATGAGATTTGATTTGCTATTTGAAACTACATTACTGTCGAGAGATAAAACTAGAGCAGGAACCTTTGTCAAAAAATGTTCAAGGATGTCCATTCATTCCTTTACTCATTTCTTCCATTCCTACAAGCCAGTGCTGCTGTAGCGCACAAAAAAGGCAGAGAGAAATTAGGTGGAAATAGACGGAGAATGAGGCAGTTTCCTCCAGTCAATGAAACTGAATTTTGGTGGAATGTACAGGAAATAATCTGTGCTGAACAGCCTCCATTGTATCCACTCATTTATCTAATTTCAGAAGACTCTGCACCATCCCCACCACCTGGCCCAAGCATCACCCCCCAGATTAGCTCCTCCACACGGAACCAGACAGACATTAGTCACTGTTCCTGCAAAACTCACACTCCTTGTGAAGGGAACTGAAGAATCAACATCCCCCACTCACCTTTATCCATCACCTCTAAGATGTGAGCAAATCATTGCCATTAAAACCAAATAATTTCCTCTTGTCCATCTGTTCTTCTTTTTGATTGTCCTCAATATTGTGCTTCCCTAATGTCCTGTTCTACCCCATCTGCTCATATCCACAGGATCTGGAGTCAGCCATTCCACCAAACAATCAGATCACCAATAGTCTGCCCACACAGGCCACTTCCTCGTTCAACCCCCTCAACACTGCAGTGTGGGACATAATGCTGGGGAGGCCTGTGTTGTACACCTTGATCTCCCAATCACAGCTCTACCCAACATCTCACGATAGGATCCATCCTACGACAGGCCATCTGTAATGATCAGATTTGTAGAGTGGGCTGCTGTTGGGGCATTTGCAAATGGAGTTGGGGAATGGAGTCCACCTACACTGTGGCCAGTTATGCCATCAGTAATATTGCATTAACATTGCATTGTTTTACAGCTCAATCTCCAAAGCTCATGCCTCTTGTTCCATCCCCGGAGGTTCTCAGCAATCAAACAACTGCTATCCTAGGCTGTGTGATATCTGGATTCTCACCTGACAAGATTCAGGTGACCTGGAAAAAAGGCAAATCAGAGCAAGTGGGCACTCTTCTCCCTTCCATGAAAACTGATGGTGGATTTGAAACTGTTGCCTACCTGACCTTGTCTGTGGATGAATGGACCAGCGAACAAGAATATTCTTGTGAAGTGACCCATAAACCTTCCAGCTTCAGTGAGAAGATCGTCATGAGATATCAGGGGGGTGAGTGGTGTCTGAAGGAGAATTAATTTACTTACAGTATTCAACTAGCTGACCTCCACTCAATTCATGTCCCCGATGGGAGTCCTGTTGAGTGAGGTGTGATATTTATTCCCTCTACATTTCAATCCAACCCTTTCCGTCACTAATTTTAACCCAATCTGTTGTACAGCAAAAGTGAAAGTTTAAGTCTCCTGTGCACTTACTCCCACATAATTCTTGTGGTTACTGTGTGGAGTGAAAGGGAAATGGGACATCAAGCAAGATGTGTCCCAACCGATAGACCATGTGGAGAAGATCTCCACCTTCACTTTTCACTTTGCAGTCTCAGTTTCTGGAAAAATAGCTCCAGCCGAGTGAATGAATCTCCACAGTCTATCTCCACAGTATCCCAGGAATCTCCCTGGCACGTCATCCACTCACAAAGATGGATTATTATTCTGTTGGCCAACCCCTCAGAAACACTGGGATTAGAACTTGGGACAACAGGTCATCATTGGTTTTCATTATCTCATCCCTAAAAGATGGTGAATGCAGAGAATAGAGGTCGGGACTGTGTGGAGCTACTTCCTTTCTCAGTGCAGCCAGTAGAGGAGAGAATATCTAATGGTTAAATCTATGCATCTTCCATTTTCAGATAAAAACTGTCCCAGCTGTTCGACGTGTGTGCCGATATTCTTCCAGCAGACTAATGTCAATGTGACATTCTCTGATGGTACCACCCGACCGTATCATTGTTCACAAGGAAAGTGTCAAATAAAGTGATTGGCTGCATGTGGAATTCGTCAGTGAATTTTATTACAATCCATTTTCTGGATTCAAATCTATCCCACCATATCCACTGAGATCAAAGTGCAGCAGAGAACAAGGCATCAATTCAAGCTGCCCCATCCCCACTCCACACCTCACATGTACACTCATTCATTTGTGGACATTGCTGGTTCAGTGTGATTCAGATCCCAGCCCCACTTCCCTTCACCACCTTCTTTCCAGGTCAGCAAGAACCAGAAACTACATCTCAGCCAGTGGCTTGGGGAGGAGGTGCTGAAGATATACAGGGGTGAAATGTCACCTTGGCTCAGTTACAGAATGTGACAACCTGTAAGAAAAGGGGCCTGTGACAAATCAGTGAGACAAACCACAGGACCCCACCAGTGACCTGACCAAACTCACGCGCTTGGTGTGAAAGGGATGGACAGCAAACATTGGAAGCATTTTGTTCACTCACTTCCTGGACACTGAACTCAGTCCAAGAGAGAAACTCAGTGATCACAAGGAATGCCACTGAGGGGAGTGTGTGGGTGTAATCACCCAAAGGTTAATAGAATAATATCAGCACTTTGCAAAAAGGAAAGCTATCTTGACACTGTGAGGACTTATGAGGGGGAACTGCCTCTCACCAGAGATGGCTGAGCATTGGATTTTGTCATTGATATGGGATGGCACTGAACAACAAACAAACGTTCAACAACATCACTGTACTGATTAAACCAATATTCTGAAAGAAATAACCCTGACACCACACACCTCACTTTACAAACTTCAGACCACACACTGCGAGAAATCTTATCTGGACTAACACCAGGTACCTGTCATATGTTTTTAAATTGCTCAACACTTGTTAAAAGAAAGATGGGTTGAGCAAGAGATAACATCATATGTCATCAAATGAAATGTGTCCTGCCAGACAGGCACAGAGTTCATTATATCTGCTCTAAATACCATAGAGGAATTTACGCTGAATGTCGTGAAGGTTTCAACCCTGACACAAACATAATCACCCTCCTTGAAAAGTGTTTGAAAGCAAACACAGCCCTCGTGGACCAAAGTGACTGATTGTGTAAATGGTGAACTGCAGTTTAACTGATGTGACGATGGTGCTTGAGGAGACCAGTGGCTTTGCAGAAAACAGGAAACAAACGATTCTAAAATGAAACGGGGAAACTACATCTGTTCCAAAAATTTCCCAAAGTGCAGCATGAGGGAGATTTCTGTTATTCTCCAGATTTATGGTTTGCTCTGTTGTTGCTGGAGAGCAAGTTGTCCACATCTTTCTTTCAAATAGTTATTTTCAAATATTAAAACACCGCACCACTTCACTGGAGCACACTCACAGAAAACTGATTCAAACCCAGATGTCAGGTGCCCCCAAAGCTCCGTCACAGAGGAATCATATTCATTCACAATTTCATGTCCCTCATTGATCGCTCTTGAACTGAGGGTTTTGCTGGACCAGGGCTTGGCCATGTAACTGCAGGTCTGGAGTCACATGCAACCAGACCAGGTATAGATGACAGATTTCTTCTGGTGATGAACAACAGTGGACCAGATGGGTTTTATAACAGCACAAATACTTTATAATCCCCACCACCAAAGAGAGTGTTTTATTCCAGGATGCATTTATTAACTGAATACAAACTGAGGGAATCCCAGCCTCAGTCCAGAGAAAAGGATTCTCATTGATTCACAATGCTCAGTGGAGGTAACTCATTCCACAGGGGCTCCATGTGAAGAAGATATTGAATTGTCTCTGATGAGAAATATGCCCACTTCCCTCTCTTCTGGCTTCCCACAAACCTGTGACTGGCTTTGCAGCATCAAAATGTTGTTCAGCCTCTCACCTCCCATCGAGTCCCTGCTCTGAACCTTGTGGTCACAGTTGTGGGGAAGGCGATTAAACCCATTTGGCAGGTCCTTTATACTGAGTTTATTTTCCCAGCCAACATTTGCAGCACACCTTTCCACCCTTGCGAGTTTCTGTTACCTTGTTTCCAGTTCACTGCCACAATGCACTTGGATCTGCTTTGACTTTCCATCACAAAGAGAAAAGTTTCCACTACAATTCTGACATCTCCTCTTTCTGATCCACAGAATTGTTTGTCTCAATTCAAAATCCCTCCATTCAAGAGATATGGATCAACAAAACAGCTACTCTGGTGTGCACAGTCATCTCTGCTGATCCGAAGAAAGTCCACATCTCCTGGGAGGTGAACGGAGAGGATAAAAGTGATGCAGCTGTGACCCAACAGCCCAGAAGGAAAGGGTTCCAAAACACAATAATCAGCCGACTCCAGACCAGCGTGGAGGAGTGGTCCAGCGGGATGGAGTACATGTGTTCTGCCCAAGATCATTTATCCTCACCAGTCTCAGCATGGACAAAAAGCACCAAAGGTGGGTAAGAAATCACTGATTAAATAACAAACATCAGTGATGATGTGAGAAAGAGTCCAATGTTTTCTTTGTTCTTCTGTTCCAGTTGAGACAAAACCTCCTGTGGCCAGACTGCTGCCTCCACCATACGAAGAGGCTAAGCATAGGAATGTGGCTACCCTCGAGTGTGTGGTCTCGGGATTCTACCCAGACCACATTGATGTCACCTGGAAGAAAGGTCACTCCCTGATCTCCTCCAACACCAGCAGGACACAGACTGCTCTGGAGCAGGATGGGACTTTCAGTGCCAGCCACTTCCTGACGGTGAGTTCACAGGAGTGGAAGACAGGCTCAATCTTCAGCTGCACGGTGTCTCATCCCTCCTCCAACACCAGCATCACAAAGGAAGCGAGGAACCTCCAAGGTAAGGTCCCGACCCACTCCATTGTTGACATTGTTTGCTTTTTGCTATAAACTGTGCCAGACAGAAACATGGTGCAGACCTGTTATGGTTTGATGACTGAACGGATCCTCCAGAATCTTGGCCAGAGAAATAATTGCTTTCATAACTTGAGCACAATACAAACTATTTCACTGGCCAGGTGCCCTGGAGATCCCGGATATCCCTCTTCCAAATGGTCTCTCCTTCTGTCTTTGAATGTAATCTGGGCCTCTGGTCATGGCCTCAGCCGTGACTGAATCTGCATCAGGACAGCACTCTGCTCCAGCATGGGAAGAGTTAGCCTGGGCAATGTGGAAGCCTCTGCAGGACGGCTTGAACACAAAACGTTCTGAGAAAGCAGCAAGAGATTTCAGTTACACTTCATGGAGGCCAAATGCATTTTAACAGTTGTAATAAAGATCAACTATTTCTGATGCTGCTTGAATTTTAAAAATGTCAAGGAAAATTGCTGGAATATTTCTGAATTAAAATATTAGCTCTGCTTCCCTCTGCACAGGTGCAGCCTGAATTGTTTGGAATTTTCTGTTTTTGTTTTAATAAGTGGCTGGGAACAGCTTAAGTGTCCTTGAAACTGTCCAACTTACATCAGAGACAAATTTGTTCATTGATATTCCTGACAAGGGTTTACCCTGTCTGCTCAATTGGGGAAATCTCATTCCTCCATCAATGTAGATAAGTCTCGACTGATCTGATGCGACCAACGAATGATTTGCTGGAGATGAATATGAAATGTTGGTCTCACCAGTGATGCCCTATCCTTTGGGGAATGGTGAAATTGTAGCAACTGGTTTACAGCGTGTATTGAAGAATGAGAAAATGATCAGACATAGTCCAGTTGAAGTTCAGTAAAAGTCTTTTACTCAAACAGTCACGCGCAGATTTTGAAAACACCGTACGTTCCAAATAATATCATGACATCACTCGGAACCTCTTGAGCTGGTTCGATTAAGCCTCCAGTGAGCCTCTACAAAATAATAATTATGACATTTCTCCCAGCTGACTGTTCAGATACCAGCCCCTCAGTCACTTTAAGAAAACCTTCCTTCGAAGAGATCTGGATGAACAGGACGGCGACCATTCTATGTGAGGTGGTCCATGGTGATTTAGAGGGATTCAGGGTAACCTGGCAAGTGGATGGAAGTGAGAGAAAAGATGGGGTGAGAACTCAGGGTCCAAATAGGAACGGAGGTGAAGACATAATTATCAGCAGACTGACGGTGCCCGCTGCGGAGTGGGAGATAGGAACTGAGTACTCGTGCGTGGTGGAGGACAAGAGTTTGCCAACACCGGAGAAGAGGTCCATTAAGAAGGCCACAGGTACGTGAAGAGAGAGCTTGGTGTGATTCTGATCTAAGCAAGTAGAGGAATGATAATAAATACTGAGGTTTTGTCATTTACATTGTGTAATGTACAGAAGCAAAGCATATGTCACCATTCAGCAGTGTGGTTGTCTCAGGGAAAATTAGAGAGTAGAAGTAGGCCATTCAACCCTTCATTGCTGCTTAGCCATTCAATATGATCAAAGCAGATTATTCAAATTGCGCCCCCTATTCCTGACTTCTCTCCATGCCCCTTGAACTTTTACCCTTGGAACAATATCCAGCTCATCTTTGGATATATTTACTCACTGGGCTTCAACTGCTCTTTGTGGCAGAGAATTCCCTAGGTTCACCATTCTCCTTTCTATCATTCCTCCTCTCACACCATCTTCAGCTTGTCACCCTTGTTCCTGGATTCTGCCGCCATCAGGAACATTCTTCCAGTATCGATTCTGTCCAATCAGTTCAGAATGTTATAGTTTCCATGAGACTCCCCACATTCTTCTTTGCCTTGGAGAAGGTCTTCTCATGTTGGTCAGAGAATATTAAGGAGCAAAGGAAGACTGAAGCCTCCAGAGAAAACCAGTAAGACCCCAAATCACCACAGCAGCCTCATCCAAAACCAAACTCAGCTGCGGGGTGAGTTCCTGTGATGATGTCGAGGGAGAAGGATCTGCAGCTTTCAAACCCTGAGGGAGAGACTGAGTCAAGGCAGTGGGTGGAAGGGCAGGGAGGCTGAGGCACAGACTGAAGTTCAGCAGATCATTGAAGCAGAGGGGGAGATGGACCAAACAGCACAGGATGAGTCAAGTCCATGGTCTGACCCACTTTCTGTGGAGTCTCTGTGATCAGTGGCTTCCACTGATTAAACGAAACAGACAAACCTCTCTGGAAGCTTTAAAATGTGTCCGAGTCAAGGCTTCCACCCTGCACATCCCAACAATGAGTAGAAAGGGAAAAGGCTCCAGTGTCAGGTAAAGTGAAATCCCTCAAGATGTAGAAGTTGCCCATGTTGGTTTGAAAGCACAATGTGTGGGTTCAGCACAGAATTATTGAAAGATGCAACCTAACTGAGGTTCGTTCTGTTCCCAGGTGGAGTTGTGACTTCTCCTCACATCTTCCTCCTCCCCCCTTCATCAGAAGAGTTAGAGGGCGATCAGTCTGCAACCCTGATGTGCCTAGTCAAGAAGTTCTCTCCTGCAGACATCTACGTGGCCTGGATGGCCAACGACATCCTTCTGAAGACTGGCTACGTGAACCAGCCAGTGACCGAGGACCCCAGAAGTGGCTGGAACATGATGACCAGTCAGTTGAAGGTTTCTCCAGAGGAGTGGGATCATGGCACCACTTTCTCCTGCGTGGTGGGACATGAGTCGCTCACAACTAATCTGTTCAGAAGCATCAATAAATCTCACAGCAAACCCACCTCGGTCAATGTCTCACTTGTTCTCACTGATAGTTTTACCTCTTGTGCATAATACCTCACGATTCAATGGTTTTGTTAGTTTGATGAAAATTAACTGTCCAAGAAGATCATTTTACTTTCTATCATGATTAAGATCTGGACATTTCTGAACCATTGAGAACAAAATGAGACTCGAGGATTACATTAGCCACAAATTTCTCAGCATCTGTATGGCTTTACAGACATTGATCAGATTGAAACATGATCTGGGATCTCAAGATGTGTCAAATCAATGGATGTGTTCATGTATCATTTGGAAGTTCAATAAATGTAACTTGAAAATGTCATGATTCTGCGTGTGCTTTGCTGATGGGCTTTGAGAGGCAGGAAATGAATGATGTGGGATGTGCTGTGTGGAAAATGCACATTTTGGGAGAAATTGGTGTCTTTGGATCGATGATGTGCAAAACCTTCCATCATTGGGTAGCCTTGCACCATACCTGGACCCGCCGGAGACTAATGGACAGGGATGGATTGTGATTATGAGTCGATAACTCCATTATCATTGTGTCATGTGACTGTCAGGGTGACAGAATGTGAGCTGACAGATCATCGACTTTCCCAGTCCAATTGTCACAATGTTCTTGAAGCAAGACTTCACATAACCAATCGAATACGGTTGGATCTTCTGTATTTAATTGTTAGTTTAGTGATAAATATTGGCTCAGGGTCCTGGGGAACGCTCTTATTTTCTTCTTTTGGGCTCGTCATGAGATTATTGAGATTTATCTGAAAAAGCCCCTCTGTTCAAAGCCTAATTCTAGATAGAGGTTAGAATCCATCACCTTCAGTCCAAGAGGTGCCATTGCTAACCACTGAGCCACACGTGACAACTGTGTCCAACAGGGGTCCTCATTGTTTGAGGAATCCATGGCTGATGCTCACCATGTGTATAAATGTGAAATAAAATAAAGGGACTCTTCAATGTCAGGACCTGTTAACATAGAACATCGAACAATTCCACACAGTACAGGTCCTTCAGCTCTCAATGTTGTGCCGACTCATGTATTCCTTCCAAAAAAAAGTTCTAAACCCTCCTTACCCCAGAACCTTCTATTTTCCTTTCATCCATGTCCTTGCCTTGAGAGTCTTTTAAATGTCCCTAATGTTTCAGTCTCTACCACCATCCCTGGCAAGGTGTTCCAGACATCCACAACTCTCTGTGTAAAAAACACTTGCCCTTTATGTCTCCCCTAAACTTCCCTCCCTTAATTTTGTACATATGTCCTCTGGGGTTTCCTGATCCTGTCCTGGGAAATGGGTGCTAGCTTTCCACCCAATCTCTGCCTCTCATAATTTTGTAGACCTCTATCAATTCTCCTCTCATCCTTCTACACCCCAAAGTCAAAAGTCCCAGCTCTGCTAACCTTGCCTCAAGAGAATTGTTTTCCAAACCAGAAAGCTGTTCCATTCCAATGGCACAGTTAAACTCACTGAAAGGAAAAGTACCTCTGAAACCCAGCAAGGAATTGAGGGCTTTGGGTAACTGGCACAGTAGTGGAGTTGAGGTCAAAGTGGATCAGCCATGTTCAGGTTGACTGGCTGGGTGGACGTGAAGTGCTTGGTAGTTTACTCTTGCTCCTTTTTTCCATTGTTCTTCTCAGGAGAATGGAGATGGAGACGGAGAAAATTGCAAACAGAAGCAAAAATTGAAGTGGGAAGAAAATTGACTGAGAGAGAAATAGCGTGTGGAAGAATCAAAGAGGGAAAATAGAATGTGAGAGTAAAGCAGGATGAGGCTCACAGAGGGGGAACCTTCCCATGATTCACTGGGTTTATTCCCACTCTATGAGACCTCACTCCTCATTGTTATCCAGCACTAATCTTTTGTAGGTCTCATCATAACTTAGGAACATCAATGAACTTATTAAAGAGGCAATTAAAGTATCTGAGACAGGAATTTATTGAGAGGAGTTTTCTGAGGCGTTTGCAAATGTTTCTCATGAGAAACTGTTTGCCACATGTTGCAGCCTGAAGTCTGAGTGGCAGAAGGACAGGAGAAAGACTGAAGACACGATGGGTGGGAACTGAACCCAGCAGGAGATGATGATGTGCAGTGTCCTGTAATGACCTCAGTTGCTTCCGTAACCAATCATGGACATATTCATGACATGGCTGAAAGGATATAAAGGGTTACCAGCAGCAGAAGGTGATGGCATTGTAAGCCACGTGGACAAAACACACACACACACACACACACACACACACACACACACACACAAATTTCGATAGGTGATCGTGTACAGGTATTTTCAGTTTTGTTCCCTTCTCTTCATTGTTGTGTATTTATTATAAAAAACAATAAAAATGATTGAAAGAGAGGGAGGAGCAATCCCCAGTCACACTCCCCCTATTCCTTGCCCATTTATTTGTGAACAATGTTGGCTCACTGTCACTCAGCCCACTGACCCACTGCAGGACCAGATCATTTTTCTGGTCAGACTCCTGTTGGGAACTGGAAGCCCTCCTTCTCATCCAGAGCCTGACGGGCAGGAGATAATGCGGGTGGATGGGGGAGGGTGGCGAACCCTTTCACAAACCTGAACCTGCGGCAGGTTGGTGAGACTGAACACAGGGATCCAACTGGTTCTCTGTCTCCTCCTGTGCGTTTGGTTGAAACACTTGGCAGCAAAAGCAACAACTGTGTCATTTTCATTCCAATCAGTGAATTCAGTCAAGTGCAGAAATTGGCAAAGTGTTTGTTTAAATTCTGCCAAAAGGTGAATATAATTAGCCATTGGAATAGGATCAGCATTCTCTAACAATAAGGGGAATAGTCCCAACACTGCCAGGCTTTCTGATGGTGACCTTACCTGGGGCACTGGACACTGTGACTGTGTCTCGGTGTCACGACTGCAGGACAGGGCTGAACACCTTGCAATTCTTCATATCAGGGCACTGCTGATTGAAGCCACATTCTCAAATCATTGGCCAAACTGACTAATCTCTAATTACAGTGGGTAACAGTCCTCTATTTCTACAATAAATTTTGAAAGAAATTGACTTTGAAGTTGTTCAGGTTAATTTGGAAAGAAACAGAACTGTACTTATTTCGTGCTGAAAAAAGGGTTCTGAGAAGCAGCTCCTCTGCAGTGAAAATCGGCTCACTTGGAGTCAAAGATGTTGTTCCCTGTGTGACAGAATATATAGATAGTTTTTGGGAGATAAATTGGGAAAGGTTTGTTTGAGTAGGTCACATACAAACACTTTAAAACAGATCTTATTTAAAATACTGGAGCTCTGCCATTTGCTAGACATGTCAGGGCCAACAGTCTTTGCAAGAGATTCAGAGAGTGCCCAAGAGACTTGACGAATGGATTGTTGTTTACAAAAATGCAACAAATGAAAGATCTTGTCGGTCGCCTTCTGTCTGGAAGAGAACTTACTGGTCTAAGTGGGTCATGTGGTTTTGCAAGCAGAGAGAGTAAAACAGACTTTCTCTCAGAAAGAGAGAGAGACAAAGATTACTTCTCCAGTATTACACCCAGCAACAGCAGCTGGGACTGGAACAGGACAAGCTTGCAAGCTTGTGGAAAACCCCATGTGAAAGATGGGTTGTAAGTGCTTGATTTAGCCTGGTCAAAGCCCTTGTGGTTCATACAAGAGGAGAGGACTGGCTCTCTAATGTTCCACTTGCAAGAAGAGAAAGGAAAAGGCACTCTGTGGTGACCTGAAAGAAAGACGTTATCATTTGGAGAACCCTGAAGGGGGCAAGTTTTGTCAGAGAGACAGTGAGGTGGCTGGGCATCTGGAGAAACCTGAAGGGGGTGTAGCCCATCGAATGACTCAAAGACTTGTTGACTTTATTAACAAGGCTTTTATTAACAAAAGACTGGAGTGTAGTACATTGAGGTCGACCAGTCCAGACTGACCTGGGTCTGGTTAGGAGCAGCCCTTTATGACCTGCCAGTAGACGTGGCTCCGGCTCTCAGCCAATCACTATTACTATATGTAAATATATACATTGGTGATAGTATCCTGTATTATCATATTCACCCCTTCTTGAGGAACTGACCTCGGAGTGAATAAAAGAAAAAGTGGAAAGTATATCATGCAGTGTTCACGGGCTGTAACAGTCGGGAGGCCTGATTGTTCACATGATCACCGGGATCGGGGTAGCTGGCAGAATATCATTGCTGGAGACCCCGGGTGTGGGTGCAGTTTCGCCTAGTACACAGACGTCGTTGGCTGAGGACTGGTCCAATCTGCTGCCGTTGTCATCTGCGAGGTGCTGCTGGTCCCACTGTCCCTGCATGTAACCTAGGGGAGGATTGAATGGAGGTTGGGGTTGGAACGTGACAATGTTAGACCTGGCTTGGGTCAGGTCCCTTATCCAAACCGTGTCCTCCCGCCCTTCCGGGTACTCGATATAGGCATAGTGCGGGTTCACATGTTACAGCGTTACCTGGTGGACTAGAGGGTTGTTTTCGAGTAGCGGACATGAGTTCTCAGCAGGACAGGTTCAGGGACCGTCAGCCATGCTGGTGCAGTTGTTCCCGGTTCCGACTTCCGCGGGAACGAGAATATACATTCGTGCGGAGTAGCGTTGGTGGTAGTGCATAACAGGGACCTGATGGAGTGTAGGGCATTTGGGAGGACATTCTGCCTTTGGACCAGAGGGAAAGCGTGACTGCTTTCCAGACGGTGGCATTCTCCCATTCGACCTGTCCATTACTATGTGGGTTGCAGCTCGTGGTCCTGCTCGATGCTCCAGGAGGTACTGCCTCAGCTCCGCACTCATAAACGCGGACCCCCCAGTCACTATGGATGTAACTGGAGTACCCGAAAATGGCGAAGATGCTGTGGAATGCATTTATGACTGAAGAGGCAATCACGTCTGGGCAGGGAATAGCGAACAGGAAGCAGGAGAACTCATGTATCACTGTGAGAATGTAGGTGTTACGGTTCATCGACAGTAGGGGCCCTTTGAAGTCCACTCTGAGATGTTCGAAGATCTGGGTGGTTTGAATGACCTGGGTCTTCTCGGGCCAGAAGAAATTGGGCTTGCACTCAGTGCATACTGGGCAGGCTCGGGTCATGGAGCAGATCTCCTCGACCATATAAGGCAGGTTGTGGGCCTTTACAAAGTGGGCAGACCTGGTGACCTCTGGGAGACAGAGCTCCTCGTGGATCTATTCAGCCTGTCCAGTTGTACACTGGCACATGTCCCATGGGAAAGGACGTCAGCGGGTCATTGAGTTTGCCAGGCCTGTGCTGAATGTCGTAGTTGAAGATAGAGAGTTTGATTCTCCATCTGGGAATCTTGTCATGTTTGATCTTACTCCGCTGCTGCCACTAAATATAAATGAGACTGCGCGTTGGTCGGTCAGGAGTGTAAAGCGCCTGCCAGCGAGGTAGTATCTCCAACAACATACGACCTCTCTGCTGGCCTGGGCCTCTTGCTCAACAGATTAGTGTTGGCTTTCTGGGCCTGCAGGGTCCTAGAAAAGAAGGTGACAGGCTTATCGGCCTAGTTTAAGGTGGCTGCCAATGCAAAGTCAGACGCATTGGTCTCCACCTGGAAGGATATGTCTACTGCGAACAGAGTGACCACGGTGATATCCGACTTGATGCGGTCAAAAGACAGTCTGGCTTCCGCTGACAAGGGGAAGGAGGTGGACTTAATTAGGCCGTGCCTTGTCAGGGTACTGTGGGACTCATTGAGCATAATAAGAAAAAAAAACCCAGGCAGCATTTGAGTACCTTCTGGGTTTGGGGAGGTAGAAGGTCCATGAGCCTTGATTTGAGTCAACAAGTCTTCGAGTCATTTGACGCGCTACGATTTTATTGACAAAAGACTGGAGCGTAGTACATTGAGGTCGACCAGTCCAGAGCAGCCCTTTATGACCTGCCAGTAGGTGTGGCTCCGGCTCTCAGCCAATCACTTTCTGTAAAAATATAGAAAAATATACATTGGTGATTGTATCCTGTACTGTCACAGGGGATAAGTTTCATCAGCGAGACACTGAGGTGGCTGGTGTCCATCGTACAACAAATGTCTCTCTGAAAACCGACAAGAACCTCACCTTTCAAGCACCAAAGCCTGGTGAACTTCATAAATGTTAAATTCTGTGCACAGTATAAGAATTGCCTGCAATCAGTGAACTTGGAGGAATGAGAAGTGAGATTGGACTGAGAACCAGAGAACTTACACACACATTACATACACGTGCGCTTAGAATTAGAAGGGGGTTAAGTTAGGTTAAGTAAGTCAATAGCGATAAGTTAAAGTTTTCTTCTATTTTCATGTTTCAAAATAATTAAAAGCAAGGTTTGTTTAAGTAACCATTTCTCTTGGTGAATATCTATTGCGATTGAAAGTGCAGCGCTGGCCATCTGAAAGGGAAAGCTGCAAGGGAGGTGCCTCGGAGCACACTCTGGCTCCTGTCCCTTCGGGCTGTCAGGGTTGGGGCGGCAGGCTGTCAGAGGTGGGGTGGTCTACAGGGTTTGGGGTGGGCAGCGCAGACTGTCAGCGCTGGGGTGGCCGGCGTGGGCTGTTGCCATACTGATCCCACTTATGAGGGACAGATTAACTTGTTGCTTTCCAATGCAGACACCGAGCACCAAATGTTTGTTGAGAATCTGCCGACAGCCAAGTCAAACCTTCAGTGCTCTGAGAGGAATCAGACCGGCAGAGAGTTTGAACTAGCAGAGGCATTAGGAAAAATATATGGTACAGAAGAATTTACACATGAACCAGTTAGCAAAAGACATCACGGTGGCAAATAAAAACCCAGCTAGTTTATCAAAGAGAAATGCAAACACTAAATATAATGAATATCTAAAACAAAGAACAGGACAGCACAGAAATAGCCCATTTGGCCACAATGTGTGCACCAAACATTACCGTCCAATTAAACTAGCCCCATGTCGGTCCCCAGACTGATCCCACTGCTCTGCTCTCTCCCCATAGCCACATGTTGGTCCCCACACTGATCCCACTGCTCTGCCCACACCGGCCGCCCCACAGTGTTGGGACTGATTAAGGGCTGTGGGGAGAGCACTCAAGGTTTGGCGTGGCTGTGGGCAGATTATCAACAAACATTTGGTGTTCGGTGCCTGCATTGGAAAGCAACAAATTAATCTGTCCCACATAAGTGGGATCAGTATAGGGACAGCCCATACTGGCAGGCCCAACCACTACAGCCCGCACCGGCCAATCCAACCACTAAAGCCCGCGCCGTCCTCCCCAACCACTACAGCCCTACAACCCCTACAGCCCGCGTTGGTCATCTCAACCCTGACTGACCGCGCCGGTCACCTCAACCCTGACTGACCGTGCTGGCTGCCCCAGCACTGACAGCCCATGCCCACTGCCCCTGCCCTGACGTCCTGTGCCAGCGGGCAGGGCAGCAGCGAGGGGAGCTGTCAAGCGCTCACCAGCATATTGTCATCCCCTCAGCATTCGCTTTCAGGCGGCTGCATTCAGGTGCCGGGGGTCCTCAGTACTCCGGCGACTATCCCTCCTGGAGGAGGGTTACAAAGTTTGCCTCACATCCACCTCCTGTGCTTTCAAGTGGCCTCCTGACAGACACATATGGGCATAATATGTGGCTTTACATAGGGGGATTTTGGCAACCTAAAAGTGCCTTTAGTCTCCAGTATGAGTCTTATTGTGATGGGGCAATGAATAACCATCAAGTAGCTGATTTAAATTTCAAATTTAAATTTAGAGATTTTTCTTTGGCTTGGCTTCGCGGACGAAGATTTATGGAGGGGGTAAAAAGTCCACGTCAGCTGCAGGCTCGTTTGTGGCTGACAAGTCCGATGCGGGACAGGCAGACAGGATTGCAGCGGTTGCAAGGGAAAATTGGTTGGTTGGGGTTGGGTGTTGGGTTTTTCCTCCTTTGCCTTTTGTCAGTGAGGTGGGCTCTGCGGTCTTCTTCAAAGGAGGTTGCTGCCCGCCAAACTGTGAGGCGCCAAGATGCACGGTTTGAGGCATTATCAGCCCACTGGCGGTGGTCAATGTGGCAGGCACCAAGAGATTTCTTTAGGCAGTCCTTGTACCTTTTCTTTGGTGCACCTCTGTCACGATGGCCAGTGGAGAGCTCGCCATATAACACGATCTTGGGAAGGCGATGGTCCTCCATTCTGGAGACGTGACCCATCCAGCGCAGCTGGATCTTCAGCAGCGTGGACTCGATGCTGTCGACCTCTGCCATCTCGAGTACTTCGACGTTAGGGGTGTAAGCGCTCCAATGGATGTTGAGGATGGAGCGGAGACAACGCTGGTGAAAGCGTTCTAGGAGCCATAGGTGGTGCCGGTAGAGGACCCATGATTCGGAGCCGAACAGGAGTGTGGGTATGACAACGGCTCTGTATACGCTTATCTTTGTGAGGTTTTTCAGTTGGTTGTTTTTCCAGACTCTTTTGTGTAGTCTTCCAAAGGCGCTATTTGCCTTGGCGAGTCTGTTGTCTATCTCATTGTCGATCCTTGCATCTGATGAAATGGTGCAGCCGAGATAGGTAAACTGGTTGACCGTTTTGAGTTTTGTGTGCCCGATGGAGATGTGGGGGGGCTGGTAGTCATGGTGGGGAGCTGGCTGATGGAGGACCTCAGTTTTCTTCAGGCTGACTTCCAGGCCAAACATTTTGGCAGTTTCCGCAAAGCAGGACGTCAAGCGCTGAAGAGCTGGCTCTGAATGGGCAACTAAAGCGGCATCATCTGCAAAGAGTAGTTCACGGACAAGTTTCTCTTGTGTCTTGGTGTGAGCTTGCAGGCGCCTCAGATTGAAGAGACTGCCATCCGTGCGGTACCGGATGTAAACAGCGTCTTCATTGTTGGGGTCTTTCATGGCTTGGTTCAGCATCATGCTGAAGAAGATTTAAAAGAGGGTTGGTGCGAGAACACAGCCTTGCTTCACGCCATTGTTAATGGAGAAGGGTTCAGAGAGCTCATTGCTGTATCTGACCCGACCTTGTTGGTTTTCGTGCAGTTGGATAATCATGTTGAGGAACTTTGGGGGACAACCGATGCGCTCTAGTATTTGCCAAAGCCCTTTCCTGCTCACGGTGTCGAAGGCTTTGGTGAGGTCAACAAAGGTGATGTAGAGTCCTTTGTTTTGTTCTCTGCACTTTTCTTGGAGCTGTCTGAGGGCAAAGACCATGTCAGTGGTTCCTCTGTTTGCGCGAAAGCCGCACTGTGATCCTGGGAGAATATTCTCGGCGACACTAGGTATTATTCTATTTAGTAGAATCCTAGCGAAGATTTTGCCTGCAATGGAGAGCAACGTGATTCCCCTGTAGTTTGAGCAGTCTGATTTCTCGCCTTTGTTTTTGTACAGGGTGATGATGGTGGCATCACGAAGATCCTGAGGCAGTTTACCTTGGTCCCAACAAAGCTTGAAAAACTCATGCAGTTTGGCATGCAGAGTTTTGCCGCCAGCCTTCCAGACTTCTGGGGGGATTCCATCCATACCTGCTGCTTTGCCACTTTTCAGTTGTTCGATTGCCTTATATGTCTCATCCAGGGTGGGAACCTCATCCAGCTCTTGCCTTAGGGGCTGTTGAGGGAGCTGGAGCAGGGCGGAATCTTGGACTGAGCGGTTGGCACTGAAAAGAGATTGGAAGTGTTCTGACCATCGGTTGAGGATGGAGATCTTGTCGCTGAGGAGGACTTTGCCGTCTGAGCTGCGCAGCGGGCTTTGGACTTGGGGTGAGGGGCCGTACACAGCCTTTAGAGCCTCGTAGAAACACCCGAAGTCGCCAATGTCCGCGCTGAGCTGTGTTCGTTTGGCGAGGCTAGTCCACCACTCATTTTGGATCTCCCGGAGTTTGCGCTGAAGATGGCTGCATGCGCGACGGAAGGCTTGTTTCTTCTCTGGACAGGACGGCTTTGTAAGGTGAGCCTGGTGGGCAGCTCGCTTCTTTGCCAGCAGCTCCTGGATTTCCTGGCTGTTTTCGTCAAACCAGTCCTTGTTTTTCCTGGAGGAGAAGCCCAGTACCTCTTCAGTGGATTGCAGTATGGTAGTCTTCAACTGATCCCAGAGGGTTTCAGGGGACGGGTCCGTGAGGCGGGTTGCAACGTCGAGCTTTGCTTTGAGGTTTGCCTGGAAGTTTCCTCTCGCTTCGTCTGACTGCAGGTTTCCAACATTGAACCTCTTTCTGGGGGCTTTATTGTTCCTGGGCTTTGGCTTGAAGTGAAGGTTGAGCTTGCAGCGAACCAGCCGGTGGTCAGTGTGGCATTCCGCGCTAGGCATGACCCTGGTGTGGAGCACATCTTGTTTGTCACTTTCTCGCACCAGGATGTAGTCCAGGAGGTGCCAGTGTTTGGATCGGGGATGCATCCAGGTGGTCTTAAGGCTGTCCCTCTGCTGAAAAAGGGTGTTTGTAATGACAAGTCGCTGTTCTGCGCAGAGCTCCAACAGGAGGCGCCCATTGTCGTTGCACTTGCCGACACCATGCTTGCCCAGGATTCCTGGCCAGGTTTCTGAGTCTTTGCCGACACGAGCGTTGAAGTCGCCCAGGATGACAACCTTGTCGGCTGTAGGGGTACGTTGGATGAGGTTGCGCAGGTCGGTGTAGAACTTGTTCTTTTCTGCTGGTTCCGCCTGGAGGGTTGGAGCATAGACACTGATGAGGGTGATGTGACGCTTGTTTTGAAGTGGGAGTCGCATGGACATGATTCGGTCCGAGAGGCCTGTCGGAAGGTTTTCGAGTTTGGAGGCAATGAAGCTCTTGACCATGAAGCCTACACCAGATAGGCGTCGTTCATCCAAAGGCTTGCCAGACCAGTAGAGTGTGTAGCCCGCGCCGCGTTCTCGGAGGCTGCCTACATCTGCCAGGCGGACTTCACTGAGAGCGGCTATGTCGATGTCAAGTCTGAGGAGTTCATGTGCAATGAGGGCAGACCGACGTTCAGGTCGGTGGCTGTCAGCCTTGTCTAGCATGGTTCTGATGTTCCAGCATGCTAGCCTGAGTTTGTGAGCATCTTTTGAGGGGGAGGACGTGGAGGGGGAGGACGTGGAGGGGGAGGACGTGGACCTGTCCTCGGGCCTGCGCAAAGGAGCTTTTAGGTGGAGTGCAGTGCGCGCAGTACTGGCCCCACCCTTTACACCCATGGTTCGTGTGCCGTGGCCAAGCAAGCTGGGACGTGGCAGCGAGGTCCTTGGGTCGTAGGTTTTATATCGGAGTGGCCTTCTCCTATGCAGGTTTCTTACCCGGGCTGGAGGGGCCTGCCTCCCCTCCTAGGTCGGTCCATACTGCCCGGACCGGGGCCGAGGCCGCCGCCTGCAAATTTAGAGATACAGCGCGATAAAAGGCCCTTTCAGCACCTGGACCTGTGCTGCTTGACTACACCCAATTGACCTACAATCTTTGGTACTTTTTTAAACTGTGGAAGGAAACCAGAGCACTGGGATGAAACCCACGCAGATACAGGGAGAACATACAAACTCCTTTTAGACCACGCGGGTTTTGAACCCTGGTCCCAATCTCTGCAGCTGTCAGAGCGTTACGCTAACTGTGCAACCCTGAAGTTCTTTGAGGATGTAATGAAAGCAATGGATCAAAGAGAATAGGTGGATGTTGGGGACTTGGGCTTCAAGAAGGCATTCAATAATGTGCCACAAAAAAGACACCCAGAGGATAAGGATGCTTGAAATTGGGGCATAAGATATTAGGATGCATAGAGGATTGGTTTCCCAAAAGAAAACAGAAGATTCAGATAAATGGGTGTTATCTATTGGCAGTTTGCAACAGGGGTTGATACTGGGCCCATGATATGCAAGAATAATTTAAGTAAGGGACCGAGTGCTCTGTATCAAAGCCTGTTGATGACACAAAATTGAGATATAGAGGCACACAGCACAGAAACAGGCCATTTCGGTCACAAGCCCTTGGCACCCAATTTACCCCCAATGAACCTACATCCCTGGTACATTTCAAAGAGTGGGTAGAAACTGGAGCCTCAGGAAAAAACCATGCAGACATGAGCAGAACTTGCAAACTCCTTACAGACAGCCCAGGATTTTAACCCCGGTCTCAATCGCTGGCACTCTAAAGGCAATGCGCTAACTGCTACGCTAACCATGTCGCCCATATGTACAGGAGAAAATTGTGGAAAGGATGCAGAGTCTGAAGAGAGAGAGAGACTAGTCAATGAGTGGAGAAGGGTCTGTCAGGTGGGACAAAGTTGTAAAATCTGAGGTCATTCACAGTGGAAGAAAATAATAGATCAGGTTATTTTTTTTAATGGTGAATATTTACCTTATGCTCTGATCCAGAGGGAGTTGGCAGTGATTGTGAATGAATCACAAAGGTTAATTTGCAGCTGCAAGAGGTAATGAAGAAGGGAAATGGGATGATGCGGGCCTTCACTTCCGGAGGGACTGAATTGAAGAGAGGTAGGATCTGCTGTAGCTGAACAGGGTTCAGGTGAAGCTGCACCTGGAGTTTGAGTCTCTGTATATGAAAAAGACTATACTGGATTGGAAGCGGTGGTTCATCAGGTTGATTCCATCAAAGAAAGGTTCAGCCTGTAAGGGGAGATTGAGTTGCTGGGACTATACTCACTGGAATTAAGAAGAATGAGAGGGGATCTTACAGAAAGGTAAAATTATGAAAGGGATTGATCAGATGTGGCAGGAAATTTATTTCCTCTAGTAGGGGGAGCCTAACCTCAACGTTCGGGGTAGTCAATTAAGATATAAGTGTGGATTAACTCCTTTTCTTTTAATATTCTATTTATAATTTTCTGAATTGAACAGTTATTGAGTTCAAGTTTTCTCGATCCCTTTCACACCGCCCCCACACCCCCCCCCCACCCTGCTATACCCTCTCCACATTTAACACTTAACCAACCACAGTTACACACAACAATCAAGATGTTCACAACAAAGGTATGTGTTTGTCACGTCGTGGCAGCCACTGAGGATTAACTCCTTTTTGCAGAGAGAATTGTGTTCACTGGAATTAAGAAAAATGAGAGGGGATCTTTTCGAAATGTGCAAAATTGTCAAAGGGATAGATAACAGTGGCAGGAAAGTTTTTCTTCTGGGAGGTGAAATTCGAACAGGGAACATATCATGAAGACTTGGGGGAATTGAAGAGAGAGAGATGATGAGGATCTGCTTTTCAGAGAGTGTAGCAAATCTGTGGAATTCCCTGTCCAAGGAAGATGTGGAGACCTACTCATTAGATATATTCTTTTTATGTTATTTTTATTGTTTTATCAGAAAAACAAAACAAATGTATAATAAATTGATCGCATGAGACTATTACACATTAAAGATTATAGCACATATTATGACAATAATATAAGCATATAACAATTTACAGTACGGAAACAGGCCATATTGGTCCTTCTAGTCTGCACCGATTTATGTGAAACTCCACTAGTTCCACCTATCTACTACCATGCCCATTACCCTCCAATCCCCTCACATCCATGTACTCATTTAGCCTCCTCTTAAATGACAAAATTAACCCTGCAGCAACTACTTTTCCAGTAGATCATTCCACTAAACCACCACTCTCTGAGTGAAGAAGCATCCTCTTATATTACTGTGGTGCGCTGATAGCCAGAATCAGACACACACAAAGGTAAAGACTGTACAACAGGCTTTAATCCACAAAGACTTCCACAGAGCCAGGCTGGCTCTAGCTGTAGCAACTCTGAGTGAGGCCTCGGGAGGCCGGCGCAGGCTTATATCCCGGAGGATGATTGACACCCGACTGGGTGGATCTTGATCCATTCAGGCCGACAGATTGATAGCCAGCCAGGTGTTGTCCTGTCCCCTCACACTTCTGCAGGTACAGAGGTTGCCCCTGCAGTAGGCCGGTGGTGTACCACCACAATTACTCCTAAAAATTTCCCCCCTAACCCTTAACTTATAACCCCTTGTTCCCATCTCCCCTACCCTCAGGGGAAAGAGCCTATTCACATCTACTCTATCTATTCCCTTCATAACTTTCAAAAACTCGATCAAATCCCCTCTCAACCTTCTACGCTCCAACGAATAAAGTCCCAGTCTACTCAATCTTTCTCCGTATTCAAGATACTCCAATCCAGGCAACATTTTTGTAAACCTTCTTTGCACCCTTTCTACCTTATTTATATTTCTATAAATAATTCTATAAATTCCTAGAATTTGGCAACCAGAACTGAACACAATACTCCACACTTGGCCTCACCAATGCCTTAAACAGTCTGAACATCACCTCCCAGCTCCTATATGGAGCTATGCTATGCTACCATATGCTATGATTTATAAAGGCCAGCATACCAAAAGCCTTCTTCACTACCCTATCTACATGGGAATCCACCTTTAAGGAATGCTGAACCGTTATTCCAAGATCTCTCTGTTCCTCAGCATTCCTCAATCCCCTTCACTGCATGCGTCGTCCTATTTTGGTTATTTTTCCCAAAATGAAGCAACTCAAACTTGTCTACATTAAACTCCATCTGCTACCTTTCAGCCCACCATTCCAAACAGTCCAAATAATTCTGTAGTCCATGGAAATCCTCCTCACTATCCACAACTCCCCCTATTTCTGTATTGTCTGCATATTTATTCACCCAGTTTACCACCCTGTCATCCAAATCATTAATATAAATGACGAACAACAAAGGACCCAACACCGATTCCTGAGGCACACCGCTCGTCACTGGCCTCCATCCTGACAGACAGTTGTCCACCATTAATCTCTGGTGCCTATCTTCTAGCCACCGCTAAACCCATCTGTCTATCTCTATATTAGTCCCTAGCGATTGAACCTTCTTCACTAACCTTCCACGTGGAACTTAATCAAAAGCCTTACTACAATCCAAATACACCAGATCAACTGCTCTACCTTCATCAACCTTTCTGGTCACCTCTTCAAAAAATTCAACAAGATTTGTCAAACACGACTTTCCCCTGACAAACTGATATTGAGAGTCCCTGATCAATCCTTGCCCATCCAGATATTTATACATATTATCCCTAAGAATTCCTTCCATTAGTTTCTCCACCACCGATATCAAATGTACTAGCCTATAGTTGCTTGGCCTACACCTTGTGCCCTTTTTAATACTTGCTCTTAACTCCCAATCCAATATGAATTTGTACAAAGAGTTGCATAAAGAATAAAGAAAGAGAAAAAAGGGAAAGAAAAAAAATCGAACCTAATGACATCCAAGGTTGTAATTGATAATGAGGATCTGCTTTTCTGAGAGTGGAGAAAATCGGTGGAATTCCCTGCCCAAGGAAATTGTAGAGACCTGCTCATTAGATATATTCAAGACAGAGTTTTGCATTGTGGGGGAATCAAGGGGGTTATGGGGAACAGGTAGGTATTTGGAACTAATTCTAGGACCAGATCAGCAATAATCTTGTTGAATGGTGGAACAGGCTCAATTCTTATGTTCCTTGGTGCACCAAACATAGCAAGTATTTCACGTAAAAACCTGATCCCAAGACTGAGGTCAGCTTCTCAAAAATGTGATTAAAACCATTTGAATCATTCACACCATTTGGACCTCAGTGGCAAGGTCATCATTTCATGCCCACCCTGACCTATCCTTGAGGTGAGCACTTGCTGTTGTTCATTCTGAGGACAGTCACATGGTTCTAGAGTCACATGGTAGCCAGTCCAGAAACTACATCTGCTGGAGATTGCACTTATTGCATTAGGGAAGCTAAAGGTCACTCAGCTTGCAACTATCTCACAGACCCTGCTATGACCAAGGTCATTCACAGTGGAAGAAAAATATAGTTGATCAAATTATTCTTTAAATGGTTAACGTTTGCAGCATACTGCTGTGCAGATGGACTTGGAAGTGCTTGTGCGTGAATCGCCGAAGCTTGGTGTTAAGGTACAACAGGTCATTAAGAAGGTCAATGGGATGCGGGTTCATTGCTGGAGGGATTGAAATGAAGAACAGGGAGATTCTGCTGCAACTGGACAGGCTATTGGTGAGGCCGCCGCTGGAGTATTGGGTAAGGTTCTGGTCTCCTTACGTGAGAAATGTTATCCTGGCAGAAAGCGGTGCAAAGGAGGCTCATCAGGTTGAGTCTGTAGATAATGGAGGGAAAACTAGGGGTGGAGATTGAGTTGCTTGGGACTATACACGCTGGAAGAGAGAAGAATGAGAAGGAGTCTTACAGAAATATTATGAGGAAATTTGAAATCGGAAAGGGATAGGAATATATTTAGGATTGAGATGATGAGGAAGTGGTTTTCACATCAAGTAGCGAATCCGTGGAATTCTCTGCCCTGGGCAGTTTTGGAGACTTGTTCATTCGATGTAATTAAGACAGTTCAATAGATTTTTGCATTGTTGGGGAATCAGGGCTAATGGGTGAAAGGCAGGTATGTGGAACTGATCCGACATGATCTTATTGGTTGAGGGTGCAGGTATCACAGGCCAAATAGTCGACCTTTGCTCCTGCTTCATACGTACACACCTGTCATCTGGTATGTCCAGGAATTAATTGGTGCCCAGAAATATTGTTAAAGATATTTGAAGCAGGTCACAAAAAGTTGCCACACTCCCACGCTGCAGAAAATTGTAATATTCCAAGCACTGATTTGGTCAAACATACTGAGATGGCAAGAGGCATGGTCAAGGAAGATCTGAATGTCAGCACCAATGTTTTCATACCAGAAGAATCCCAGGTTCAGTCTGAACAGAGAGGAGAGGCCTCGCTGATTCAGTAGGCACAATGTCAATAAGTGGTCCACAGTCCCACAGAGGCACCAAGGCAAGATGAATTTGTGCAATGTTTCCTTTGGTCAGAAACTGCATCTCACATCCAGGTGAATGCACTTGTTGACCCTGCAGCAACTAAATGCCATTCAGTTTACAACTATCTCACTGTCCCTGTCAAAAGCCGACAGGTTCCCAAGGATATGAGTTCCTGGTGTTCAATTCCGTTTACTCAGTCAAGGCAGTCAGAAAAGATGGTTTCATTCTAATGTTCAGTTCACTGCAGATGCAGCTGTCATTCAAGTCTGGGCCGAAGTGGAGAAGCCCGCTGACACCAGACATAGTCCAGTTTGTAAGTTTTCTATTTCTCACCTGCAGAATTATCCATCTTTTTACAAAATCCATCCACTGAAGAGATTTGGATCAACAAGAGCGCTACTCTGGTGTGCCTGGTTGTGGGTGCTGATCTGAGCCAGGTCCAAATATACTGGCAGGTGAGCGGAAGGGAGAAAATGAAAGGAAATGTGACCCAACAACCGAGAGAGGAAGGGACACAAAGCACAGTGATCAGCCAATTTCAGACCAGTGTGGAGGAGTGGTACAGTGGGGCAGTGTACACTTGTTCCACCCAAGGATCTTCTTCGTCCTCGCCAGTCTCAGCACAGACACAAAGTACCAAAGGTGGGCAAAAGATCAGTGATTAGATGGACAACATCTGTGACCTTGAGTAAAAATGTTGACGTCTCCTTTCTTTGCTCGTCTGTTCCAGTCGAGATCAAAGGGCCTGAGGTCCGTCTGCTGCCGCCAACACATGACGATACCAAGAGTAGGATCACGGCCACCCTCGAGTGTGTGGTCTCTGGATTCTACCCGGACCTCATAAATGTCACCTGGGAGAAAGACAGCTCCCTGATCTCCTCCAACACCCCCACTACACGGACTGCTTTGGAGCAGGTGGGCACTTTCAGTGCCAGCCACTTCCTGACAGTGAGGACAGATGAGTGGAAGAAAGGCTCAGTCTTCAGCTGTATAGTGTCTCATCCCCCCTCCAACACCAGTATCAGCCGGGAGGTGAAAAACATGCAAGGTACGGTTCTGGGATTCACCCTAATCTTAAACACCTTTCTCTATGCCACAAACTGGGGCCAAGTTAGTTCACTGAAAGATCGATGAGGCATTGTTGTGCTTATGTGAGGGAGCTGATAACCTGAATGCATAGAACAGAAGCAAATATATTCATTGATACAATTTCACAGAAAAACATACAAAACCTACATTAAAACACAGGCCCTTCGGCCCACTAAATTGTGCCAATAATGTCCCTACCTGAGAAATGACCAGCCTTACCCATAGGTCTTTTTTCTAAGCTCCATGTACCTTTCCAAAAGTCTCTTAAAAGACCCAATTGTATCTGCCTCCACCACATCTTGTCGAACACCTCAATAGCCCAACACAGAGGAGGGCAACGCTTGGTTATGCTCAACAGCCTCTGGAGAATGGCTTCGACGCACAACTTGAAGGGACAGTGCAGGATTTTAAACTAGAAAGCAATAGCAGGATATGAGTTGCTGTGGGCAGTCGAAGTGAGGGTGAAACTGGGAAAGGAACAGAAGATTAACAGGTTCACTGATGACCTTTTGTAAAGTTCACCTGCCTTTTGCACTCTTTCGCCTTCAGTCACTCACCAAATTCATCAGTGTCTCTGATAGGCCTGGCAAGTCAGTCACTGGAGCAGAACAATAAATGCTGGTCCGATAAGCAACAGTCTCACCCGATGAAAGAAAGATGACATAATGGTGGCAAGATCAAGGTTTGGACACTAGTTTCTCAGGAACTTTGGGCAAGTCTGTCTGTCAGCACAACTGAAGGAAGAGGATGATGGCCACTTTGTGTGAGCTGGCCCTCATTGATTTTGAGCAGTTCAGGGTAACCTGGGACGTGAAGACTTGGGCCGAAGAGGAACAGGGTCAAAGGTTTATTTGGCTGACTCACTGCAGATGGGTGGAGTCAGGCTGAGTACTTGTATTTGTTCAGGTTTTTGTCAACACTGGAGAAGAGGTCCATCACGAAGTTTCAACGCTTCAATGAAACTCAGTTGGAGTCGGTTTGCATTGGCGTGATGTACATCCATCCACAGGCATGCTGTCCTTTAGTATTAGAGTCCAGGAAATCCAGGTCATGATTGCACCACCAATTAATTCCATTGAGGAAAGAGAGGGTATCTCCAGAATGTCACTCTTCCTTGTATGGAGAACAGCATCTGATCACATGGTTCACAATTTGAACAGCGTTGTGAATGTAACATTCTGCAGAAGCCCTAATTCACTATTTGTTCTCAAGTGACTGCAGCTGAGAGACCAGTCCTGATCCAATTCACAGAGTTTTGTGTTCTTTGCAAAAGGACAAACACAAGCAATGTTATGGTCCATTTGGAGATAAGATGTTATTTCTGGACTGGTGATACGCTCCACACTTTTTCCCCTAATTATTTCTGTAGAGAGTGGCCAAGAAGGGAAATAAGGGTATTCCAGGAAATTATACTCCAGTAACATCCAATCTGTGGTGGGAACCTCACCAAAAGAGACTTGAGGATAGTGTATATGTGCACATTTTGAGCATCATGGTCAGATCAACTTGGCTTTACGTGGTGTAGATCATGTCTTAATTATGTGAATGATATTTTTTGAAGAAGTAACAGAGATGGTCGATGAGGGTGGGGCACTGGATCTTGACCTCATGAATTTCAATGAGGCATTTGAGAAGGTCCCTCACAATAGACTGATCCAGAAAGATAGGATGCATTAAATCGACAGTGAATGATAGTATGGATTCAGAAGTGTCTGGCCCCTTGAAAAGTGAAGGTGGTTGTGGAAGCCCGTCACCCATGGTGTTCCAGAGGGAAAGGTCTTGGGAATCCTTTTGTTTGTGGTGTACATAAATGACCTGGATCAAAATGTACGTGTGTGGGTCAGTACATTTGGAGATGATTCTGTGGAGTTGTGGACAAAGAATATAACAGATGTAAATCAGTTACAGATATGGGCAGAGAAATGGCAGATGGAGTTTGATCCAGACAAATGTGAGTTTTTGAACTTTGGAAAGTCAGTTCATGGCAGGACTCTTCAAAGCATGGATGTGCAAAGAGATCTGGGATCCACAGCTCCTTGAAAAGTACCGAAGGTGCTGAAGAAGGGGTGTGGTCTGCTTGTCTTCTTCTGGTGGAGCATTCAGTACCAAAGTGAGCAAGACATGTGGCTGCTATATAAGTCAGGTTGGAGTCACTTGGAGAACTGCATGCAAATAGAATCATGAATGGCATTGAGAATGTAGACTGTCATTGTCTTTTCCCAAAGCTAAACATGTAACACACAAGAGAACGTGTTTAACCCGAACAAGAGCAAGTTTTAGCAAGATCTTTCACTCAGACGGTGGTTGGTGCCTGGAACAGGGATAGTGGTGGAAGCAAAAACAGAGTAACATGTTAGAGCCTTCTGAACAGACTCAGGTACATGACAGAAGGGGTGAACAACTTTACTTTTAGATGTGGTGAGGGCACTCGTGATGTAAAAGTTCCCCAGCTTGCTGTAAGAATAAAACATTGCAGAAACAGGCCATTTCGGCCACAAGCCCTTGGCACACAATTTACACCCAATGAACCCTCACCTCTGGTTTCAAACAGTGGGAAGAAACTGGATCCCCCAGGAAAAATCCACGCAGACATGAGGAGAATATGAAAACTCCATACAGACAGCCCGGGATTTTAACTCCGGTCACAATCGCTGGCGCTGTAAAGGCATTGTGCTGATTGCTATGCTAACCATGTCATCCATATATACAGGAGAAAAATTGTGGAAAGAATGCAGAGTCTGAAGAGAAAGACAGACTAATGAGTGGAGAAGGGTCTGTCAAGTTGTAAAATCTGAGATCATTCACGGTGGAAGAAAATAATAGATCAGGTTATTTTTTTTAATGGTGAATATTTACCGTATGTTCTGATCCAGAGGGAGTTGGCAATGATTGCGAATGAATCACAAAGGTTAATTTGCAGATGCAAGAGGTAATGAAGAAGGGAAATGGGATGTGGGCCTTCACTTCCGGAGGGATTGAATTGAAGAGAGGTAGGATCTGCTGGAGCTGAACAGGGTTCAGGTGAAGCTGCACCTGGAGTTTGAGTCTCCATATGTGAGAAGGAAGGATATACTGGATAGGAAGCAGTGGTTCATCAGGTTGATTCCAGCAAAGAAAGGTTCATCCTGTAAGGGGAGATTGAGTCGCTGGGAATATAGTCACTGGAATTAAGAAGAATGAGAGGTGTTAGGTAAAAACATCATGAGCTGGGAATGTAGAAGGAGTCACCCAGTGCTGGGCCGTAACAAGATGCAGTTGTAACCTTGTACTCTCAAGATAAGAGTGGGGATGACAAATTGATGTGCAGGAAACTAGCAGAGAAGGATAGCAACAGTTTATTCATTGGACAATGTCATGGTATGATAATTTACTAAGTACGTATCCTAAGGTATATAAAAAACACCACTTGCTGATAATGGCAGAATGCGCCTTCTCCAACTAACACTGTTAGTTGCAAGTGTTACAATCCGGCAATAAAGAACAAAGAACCTTGATTTTGACTCAGTCTGGTGTTTGACTCACTCATTCATGAACAAAGCAGACCTAACAGAGGGGATCATACAGAAAGGTAAAATTATGAAAGGGATAGATCAGATGTGGCAGGAAATTTATTTCCACTGATTGGGGGGGGCCCTAACCTCAAGATTCGGGAGAATGGTTTAAAGATAGAAGTGCTGATTAACTCTTTTCTTTAATATTCTATTTATAATTTTCTAGACTTAAACAATTATCCATCTTATCGATGTTAATGTTGACAATATCAACATTGATTACAGTTAAAAATTATCAATTCAATACAAGAATTTCTGAGGAGTTCAAGCTTTCTCGATCCCTTTCACACTCTCCCCCCCCCATCGCCACCTTACCCCCTCCACATTTAATACTTAACCAACCACAGTTACACACAATATTCAAGATGTTCACAACAAAGGTATGAAACATCTATCTGTGTTTGTTACGTCGTGCCAGCCACTGAGGATTAACTCCCTTTTACAGAGAGGATTGTATTCACTGGTATTAAGAAAAATGAGAGGGGATCTTATAGAAATGTGCAAAATTCTAAAAGAGATAGATAACAGAGATAGATAAGTTCCTGCTCTGGCAGGTGAAATTAGAACAAGGAACATCTCATGAAGACTTGGGGGAATATATTTAGGAGAGAGATGATGAGGATCTGCTTTTCAGAGAGTGTCGAGAGTGGAATTCCCTGCCCAAGGAAGTTGTGAAGATCTACTCATAAGATATATTGTCTTTTTAAATTTATTTTTATTGTTTTGTCAGAAAAAACAAATATATAATAAATCCATTGCTTGAGACTATTACACATTTGAGGTTAAAGCATATATTATGACAATAATACTTACTCTTAACTCCCAGTCCAATATGTATTTGTACAAAGAGTTGCATAAAAAGTAAAGAAAGAGAAAAAAAGGAAAGAAAAAATCAAACTCAATGCCATCCAAGGTTGTAATTGATAATGAGGATCTGCTTTTCCTAGAGCACAGAAAATCGGTGGAATTCTCTGCCCAAGGAAGTTGTAGAGACCTGCTCATTAGATATATTCAAGACAGAGTTTTGCATTGTGGGGGAATCAAGGGGGTTATGGGGAACAGGCAGGTATTTGGAACTAATTCCAGGTCCAGATCACCCATAATCTTGTTGAATAGTGAACAGGCTCAATTTCTTTATATCAGGAGGACAGGACAGCAAGGGGGAGAGTTATGCTGTAGGTTAGAACACGTGTACAGTACTGAGCAGTTTGGATACCACAACCAGGACAGGAAATTCCAGCTGGACAGACCTGGACCCTCACGGGTAAATTACAAGGTGAGATAGTTAAATGATGGTGTATTCTCTGAAATCTGGAAAGCTGAAGGAAGACACATTCAATGTTTTCAGGATGTTAAAGGAAAATGACAGAGATAATTAGAAGACATTATTTTTTTTTGTTTCATTGATTTCGTGTATTTTTTATTGTTCTGTGCACCAAGATGCAGTTTAAAAACTGTTTTGCATGCTATCCAGGCATAGCAAAAGGTCGCCACTCTCTCGTTCCATTTATGGTTCCGGAATTCGCTGAAAACCATATGGTAAAAACAAAGTTAATGGAGTAATCATAATGAGTGTCCACTGGGATTCTGTCATTCAACAATACAGGCAAATCAAAATTTTGTTCAGCAGCGTCCTGCCTTTCTAGGAGCCGGCTCGTCATCGGCTGCTGGATGGGAAGTGATTCAAACAGCCACTCGGTGTTATCAGTTATAGACCGAGTAAGCGCAGTTTCCAAAACCACAGTTACTGTCCTGGCTCTGTTACCCTCCCAGGTAATTTTGTAATTCAAGTCATTCAACAGGCTGTGTCTTCAGAATTCCATAAGCTTCCATGGTACTTCAGAAGCTGCACTTGTCGTGAATGCAAACCTGCTTCCAGAAAGTACCTCCAGGGACCCCTGGAATATGCCAATGAATTGTAGGTTGAAATAACAGAGAACAAACTCCATATCCTTTGAAATAGCTGCTTCTTCATGTGGAGAATGCCTGCCCTGCTTTTGGAGAAGATATTGTGCTTCATTCAGCAATGAGTGGGAACAGTGACTGGGCCAAAGTTCCACCTTGAACTTGCTCATGTTTTTTCATCGCTCTAAGGTTCAGAACTTTGTCTGAACAGAGAACTCCATCCTCCAAAAAAAGTGAATGTCAGTCCTGCAACTTTTTTCTCACTTTAATGCAATTCAGGTCTCACATTTGTCCCTCAGACATTTTGGAGGGAAGAGTTTTACAGATATGTTCACACCGTTTTACAAGGACGCAATCGATGCTAGATCCAAAGGTTATTTTCACACTGAGATTCTGGAATTTTTGCTGACCCAAGGTTTTAATGGTAAAGTCAGATAACACAATTGGTTCCAGATCATCCACAACCTCATGAAATGGCTCATGTCCTCTTGCTGTCTTCATTTTATTGAGACGTTGTTGGTCTTCATGAAACATATGTGGGAAACTAACTTTCCTGCTTTCTTGATCACTGCAGAAGCCTGCACTGAATTGATAGGAGAGGAAGGAAAGGAAGAACCAGGAGAGTTGGATGGAGATGACAACGTGCTTACAGTTGCTGCCTTCGCCATTCTGTTCATTATCAGTTTCCTCTACAGCACCTTTGTCACTGTGGTCAAGGTAACCAAATGACCAATATCAGAGATAACCCATGAAGCCCAGCTTCCATTTCTCACTACATTGTGTTCTCGGATTTTCGAATCCCAACTATAGCACAATCAACAGCGGATGCAGTCGGGGGGCCTGCACAACCCTGGGACATTACTGGGCTTTGACATAGCAAATGTGACAGAACGTTGCTGAGTGTTTGGGACAATGATCCTGGGCTCCAGCATTGAAATCAAACAAGAGTTGTGTTCATGTGAACAAGGAAGATCTCTGCTCCGAAAACCTGAGCCCGAGGGCAGATCTCACTTCAGACCCCAACTGGGCTTCAGACTGCTGCTCCTTTAGGGACCTCCTCAGAGAATGTTGAGAGACCACCTGTCCGTGAGGAACCATCTCCTAGAAGAAAAATAGACCATTTTCCCATGGGATCCATTATCTGCAAGTGTGACAGACCCCTTAACCAGGAGGGTCCTAGAAAAGGGGGGAACCACCCGTCTCGGAGGGTCCGTCTCCTCGAATAAGGACAGTCCCCTTTATTTATTTTACCCATCCTTCCAGGTCATGGTCTGTGCTGCCTCTTACAAAACACAATATCTCACTTCTCTGTCCACATTCCAGGTACAGCAATGACCAACGGATACACGCACCACCTTCCGTCAGGAAATCCCGGTGAAGCTGCTGATGTTCCGAAATGGATTCTCCCTCTCATTCCCTCAGCAATCCTAGGCTACTGCACTGCAACGCTCATTTCAGGAAATAAACCTTTCTATGCACTGGGGATCCTGGAAAAGAATTGGGTTGGGAGAGGGAGGGAGGGACAGGAGGGGTCATAGCAGTGGGAAAATGTCAGGGTGTGTGACAGTGGATGGGTGGGGAGAGGCAGGCAGGTTTAATTTTTGGGAATGCAAGTGGGGCCAGTGACAATGAAGAGGGCAGAGGGAGAGGGTGTATTGATATTGTGGAGCAGGAAAGTGATCTGGGGACAGGAGAGGAGTTTGAAGCAACGTGGTGGAGGGTGGGTCAGTGCTTGGGGTCTTGGTATGTCGACTTTTGTAAATAAGTTGTTGTTGAAATCATTGCCTGTGGCTTATTTTTCAGTTTTTTGCTGGAGTGTATGTTTTGATTTAAAATCAGATATATTAAAAAATGGATGATTAAAGTGAAAAAAAAATACCTGTCCCATCTTAATTCCCTCACCACATCTGGGAGTTAGTTCACCTACCACCATTTCCAGCTAGCAAGTGGACACCCCCCAGAACAAATATCACAGAGATTTGCAGCTTGTAATGTTTGAATGTCATCACATTCTCACTGCTCACATTCATAAGGGATTTCCCACAGTGGAAACATCGGGGCATTGCATCCCAAGAAGGACGCTGAGGAGAGCACGACAATGCATGGACAGCGTCAGGATTAATAGCAACCAAGAATAGAGCAGGACATCACACATATGTGGGTAATAAACACCAGCATCTGATGCAAGTGAACTAAGTCCAAGGGGCAGGCATTTTGGAAATGAATGCACCAGGATGAGATACGGGAAGAATACACCTAGTCATGGGGTCACCTCTGAAATTGCAGATAACAGGAAACAGCAGACCCCGGCCTAGGGCCAGATGGCACAGTTAATTATGAAGACACAAGTTACTTTATTGGCACATGCCCTGAAGTGCACTGAGAAAGCTTTTTTTGCAAACAGTCCAGCTGGTCATTTCGTAGATTGTACAGCAAGTAAAACACAGTATAAGAGCAACGTTACAGATAGAGATCAGTTAGCACAGGGCAAGGCAACATGATTTTAATGATGTGAATATAATTAATCTCCTCATCCAACGTCATGAGGGACATATGTTTTATCTTGGAGAATGGTCTGATTCCCATGTATGAGAAACAATTCATACAAGAATATCAGTTATTTTAGAAAATGAAGAGGATCAAATTCACAATGTGACCCCAGACAAATGCCCATGGTTCATAATTTATACCTGGATAAGATTTGAGAGACTGCACCAAAAATAACCTATTGGGAGAGAATCTCAGTCCCCAAAACCCAAAGTGCAGAGCAGGTGGGTGTGGATTATGGCCTGAACTCAGATCCTGGGGGAATAAATCACAGGAACAAACAAAGGGTGAATCTGACCTTGGAACAGGACTTGGTGGAGATGACCTGCCCCATGGGTAAACCATCCACAGCCAGTTATACAGATGAAAACAATTTGTCCATCCTGTTTCCATGGAAACAATGAAACAGTCATTAAATTACATAACAATGAATTAATTACATTGCAATTTAGATCAGGAATCAATCCCAATCCAATGGGATAGATCTATTAAATTTAAACATAAGGACAGCACGGAAACAGGCACTTCCGGTACCCCTTATGTTATTGCTAAACATCCACATGTTTTGAAGGGTGCAAGTAAACCAGAGGACCCGGAGGAACCCCACAAAGATGTGGGGTGAACATACAAACTCCTGACGGACAGTGCCGGAGTCAAACCAGGCCACTGGTGCCACAATAGAGTTGAGCTAATCACTCCGCCGACCATTCCGCCCCAACATAGAAGAAAACATCGAGGTGGATCAGTCATATCACAGTATAAAAATGCGTGACATTTATTTCTTCATTCATAAGATGTGGAGAGGTCCAGTATTTGTTTCCATCCCTAATGGCTCTTGAACTGGGTGGCTCACTGTGCCAGTTCACAGCAAACGATCAGCTACTGCACTGCGGTGTCTGGAGTCATGTACAGATCAGGCCAGGTAAAGTCAGCAGATAATCGTCACTGAAGCCTGTCAGTGTCAGATTTAAAATCCAATTTCTTTTAAAATGTCAAAACCACTGACACAGGCCCTTCATTCCACACATTTAATGGAATGAACTTTGACCTCCCAGCTGCTGTTTGACTGGAACTTGTGCCCAAATCATGCAGTTTCTTTATGACATCCAGTAAATTAAAAATCATGTTGGTGTATCTGCCATTCTACGCCTTCATTCCCTCCACTTCCTCGTGCTCCCTCTTTCTCTCTCCTGATCCATGCACTCAGCTCCCCTCTGCCTTCCACTTCAAATCACTCCTTTTTGTACGTTTCCTCCGTTTTTTTCCTGGTTAATAATAGATTTCTCCCCAATGTCCTCCCTCTCACTCCCCACCCCTCCCCACCTTGTGCACCTATGACACTTTGTCAACTTCCTTCCATCTTTCACAGCAGCGTGGTGTCAGCAGCCAACAAACAACACCTGTCACTGAGCAACCAGACTCCCTCCCACCCTCATAATTTAGCCATCGACAAACCCAGGAAGTGGAACAAAGAAGGACCTTACCAGGCTACTGGCCTCTGCTCCTCTCCACAAGTATCAGCTCTGAACATTAACCTGCCATCTCCTCTCCCACTGTGCATAAGAACGGCTAATCTTCCGGTGTATTTTAAAGACATCCTTGCTCACAAATATGGCCTCAAATTCTGTTTCCTGTTTTTGTGTTTCAGCTCCTCTCAGCCAATGAATCAGACACTCTGTTTGTACAAAGTGGAGCCAAGTTGTGAAAATCAACTTCTGCCCAGTCCACAGTGGGGAGGGAGGGAGGAGGGAGGCAGTAAATTGGAGGAATTGGTGTTTTTCCATGCAGGTGGAATTTCACAAAGCAGGGATATTGTCACCAGGGTGTTTCACATGATGGGGATATTCCCAGTTGGAGGTTCAAAGGGCAGATAGAATTCACAGAGTAGGCGCAGAGCACTGCAGCAGTTAGTGCTGCTGTGGCACAGTTTCAGTGACCAAGAGACTTTGAATTTTTCTCCACACATTCTCCACGTGATGTTATTGTTTTCCTGGATGCTGAAGGATCTTCACACATGAGAACTGGAGCAGGATCAGGCCATCCAGCCCGTCGAGAATGCTCTGCCATTTACATATATCATGGCTGATCAGGCATGGACTTCACTTTCCAACTTACCCCAGGACCCTTTATTCCCCAACTGTGCAGAATTGATCTCCAAGATATGCTGGTGGGCTCATTGGTGATAGAAAATTGATGCCAATTCAGATAAATGCCAGAGCAGTGAGGGGTTGTTGGAGAGTGGGAGAGAGAACAGTGAACGGGAAATAGAAGGGAGAAAGCAACAGAAAGGAATGATCTGTGAATCACCACCGACTTGACAGGTCGAGTCATCCAGTCCTCTGCAAAATCAAATATTTCTAGCATGGAATTTCACAGCATGCGAGTGTACTGAGATGGCGTTGGACAGGGGAGGATTATTCTCAGGATGGAGTCTCACGGGGGTGAGATTATTCCCAAGACGATGTGTCATAGGATTGGAATTTTCCAGGATGGAGATTCTCAAAGAAGGGACCGTCCCAGGATTGAGTTGCAGTGGCTGATGCAGTCATCTGGATTCAGATATGACCCTGAGTGCGAATTGGGTGGAATCTGCATGTGACTGTGTGAGGGTTAACCAGTTGCCCCGATTTCCTCCCACATAAACCAGAGACCTGCTGCCAGCTAATTTGATTCTGTACATTATATCTTGAACCAAGAAGAATCAGTGAAGGATGATGGGCAACTGAGAGGGAATTTAGATGAATTAAGAGGGGCAACGTGACTGTTCCAAATGATTCGAAGGATGACATTGAATTGATGTACCAAACATACCTTTCTATTCCAAAATATGCAAATCAAATCGTTCACCCTAGAATTTCACAAGCAAGACAGAGTCATGGAGCTTTAAAGCACTGAAACAGACTTCAATGCCCAATTTAGCCCTGCCGACCCAATTGTCTGCCCCATTTATTCCAATGTTCCTATATTCAGCCATATCCATCAAAGAATTTCTTGTCCACACACTTTCTGAGAACCATATATGTCAGCATATAAGACGAGTCATGTATCAGATAACCCCCAGTATTTCCACCTAAAATGTTGGTGTCGAGGTAGCATACAAGACAACTTCAAGTCTGGCACTTTCCACTGAGGGCTTATTGCCCAATAGTCCTTGACCAAACATACCACTGACCAGAGGAGTAATGCTGAAACAATATTTTAAAAGCATATTACCCAGCAAAGGTTTAAATTTTATTAACATATTTTAAAAGAAACCACCATTGTCTCCTTTAACAGGATGTTTTAAGTCAATGGTAGTCAGACTGGGCGAATGGATCGTCAGTTGTTGCTAACAGCCACTGGTTAATGCTGTTCACTTCATTTTTCTGTGCTGTTGTAAGGTTTGTTTGGCAGGTTTATTATATTTTTATTGTTTAAATATATCTTTACTATTAATCCAGCTTCTCAAACACAAGGTTCAGGAAAAAATTATTTACTGGTAGGACGGTAGGAGTTTTAAGGTTCAGATATTATTCTTGGTGCACAAGATGACCCCTGGTTTTGGCGTGACATTTTTAAGATTCAATTACCATCTTATATGCCAACATATATGGATATTTTAAATTTTACAATGGTACGCACCTCTACCACTTCCACTGGCAACACGTTCCAAATGCACAGCAAGAAAGTTGTTCTTCAGGTACGTTTAAAATCTTTCCTCAGAAGTCGTCCCTCCCCCATGTAAAAAAGACTGTGTGTCGCACTGCCAAAGGCAGAGCTACTGAAATAAATGCTGTCTGCACCAAGCAAGTAAACCAGTAACTGCCGTTTATTCAAACCACGCAGCTTCCTTTTTCAGGGAGGAGACAGGCTCACAGGAGTGATGTCATCATACTGCTGTGAGGCTTGGCCGTTCCCCGACAATGCGCTGCTGCAGCCTGGAACCTCTGCGCGGTGGGGGGTGGGGGGAAAGCCCTGTGCCCTGCTGCTCTGGCTGTTCACTACAGCAACCCAGCCCACTACACACACTGTCCCCCCCCCCCCCACCCCCACACCTCTTTGGGTGAGGTTTGGGAGATTGTCTTTGGCAGGTGTACCCAGAGCCATAGTGTAGAGGCAGGGAAAGGCTCTGAACAGTCCAAGTGGGCTTTCTTGTAAACATGTCGTGCCTGCCTTCAATTTCTAGAGCATATACACCCCCCTCCCTTCTCAGTATCTTGAAAGGCCTTTATAAGGGCACTGCAGGGAGGTACCTGGTTTGCCGTGTCTTACAAAGACAATATCCGTGCCTTTGAGTTCTTGTGGGACGTGGCTGGTTGGCGTCCCGTGGGTGGTGGTAGGATGCAGACATGGGTAGGCGCTGTGGTTCCTCAGCCGCTGTAGGACGTCCAGGGTATTCGGTGGTGGTACCGTGGAGCTGAAATGGGCGTTGCCTGGGATTGAGAGCGGTGCGCTGTAGACCATTTCCGCCGCACTGTGCGGATGCCCAGCAGGACCCATGGGAGTTCATCCATCCAGTTGGGCCCATGCAGCTGTCATTTGATGGCTGCTTTTAGGTGGCGGTGAAACAGCTTTACCAGCCCATTGGATTGGGGTTGATAGGCAGTTATGTGGTGTAGCTCGCTGCCGCAGAATTTGGCCATTGTCGCCCTGAGGTAAACTGGGCTCCCTGGTCCAAAGTTATGTGGGAAGGGACACCAAAATGAGCAACCCACTGTGAGGTAATGGCCCTCACAGAGGTCTCCGTGTCACAGTCCGACAAGGGCACCGTCTCTGGCCAGCGTGTAAAGCGGTCAACCACGATGAAAAGGTACTTCATCACCTGGCTGATGGGAAGGGGCCCTACAATGTCCACGTGCATGTGGTCAAACCTGTCCACCTCAGGCAGGAAACGTTGCATTGGGCCTTTAGTGTGCTGATGGACTTTGGCTCACTGGCATTGTACACAGGTTTTTGCCCAAAGGGAAACTTCGTGCCGATGCCCATGCCATACAAACCTGTCCGATATGAGGCACACTGTTGACTGGATGGAAGGATGAGAGAGTCCATGTACTTGATTGAATACTTGCTGTCTCCAGGTTGCGGGCAGGATTGACCTAGGGTAGCCTGTAGACTTATCACACAGGAATGTTGGGCCTCCTGGGTCCAGTGCAAACTCTTCAATTTGTAGGCTGGTGATGGCGGTATGGTATGTCTATGCGTCAGCATCTTCAGCCTGGTCCCTGGCGAGCTGAGCTGTGTCGATGCACCTGTCACCTTGAAAATTGTTGGCCTGGACAGTGCATCAGGTACCAAGTCGGACTTCCCCGCTACGTGGCGGATGTCCATTGTAGATTCAGAGATGTATGAAAAGTATGAAAGATGTATGAAAGGCCTTACTGACCAGGGGTTCCAGACTTTACCCAGCAGCTTGTGGTCCCTGTAGGCCGTCAACACTCGGTCTTTGAGGATGCACCAGAAATGGCGTATGGCCAGGTACATTGCCAGCAGTTCGTGATCAAAAGCACTGTACTTCAACTCGGGTGGTCGGATGTGTTTGCTGAAGAAAGCGAGTAGCCACCATTGGTGATCCACCCACTGTTGCAGCATGTGGTGCCCTGTGGTGCAGCAAGCAGAAACAAAACACAGAAAAGGCTTCACTACAGGCTTTAATCCAGCACACGATCTGTTCTCGCTGTTGCCATCAGGAAAGACGTACAGGTGCCACAAGACTCGCACCACCAGGTTCAGGAACAGCCGCTACCGCTCCACCATCAGACTCCCCAATGACAAACTCAATCAGAGACTCATTTAAGGATTGTACACTTTGTTGATTTTCTTTTTATTCTCTCTGTATTGCACAGTAACTTTGTTGACATTCGTTATCTAGATACAGATCTTTGTTTTATACTGTGCACACCTTATTTATGCACTTCCAGTTATTGATAATTCTACCATGCCTGCAGGAAAAAGAAATCTCAGGGTTGTATGTGATGTCATGTGTGTACTCTCTGACAATAAATCTGAAATCTGAATCACCGTGGGCCTCTCCGTAATCAGTAGGAGGAAGGGGGAACAGGTAGGGATTAAATTTATAGGTAGCTGCAGAAGTAATGGGATTGTCACAGTGGGAGACATTAATCTCACCATTATTGACTGGGACGTGCTTAGCACCAGAGGTCTAGGTGGGGCAGAATTTGTTATGTGACTGTGGGAGAGTTTCATTAACAAGTGTGTGGATAGCCCAACCAGAAAGAGGGTCATACTGGTGTGGTGCACTGAGGTAGCAGCAAGCAAGCACAAAACTCGAAAGATTGGAGGAAAGGCATTATTCCAGTAAAAGTCTGAACACAGTTCAAGGCTTCTGGCTCAGGGAGGGACCAGCTCAGTTTATAGTCAAGTAAGCTGATTGACAGCTGGCCAGGTGGAGTCAGCCCCCAGGAGGTCTATTCAGGTCAGCCAGCTGATTGACAGCCAGCCAGGTGGCCTGGGGGTATGCATGTGGAACGATGCCGGGTGATATTTACAAATTTAGACATCGGAGTCTCTGGAACCGTGGTTCCTGGTCAAAAGTTGGCGAGCATGTGGATGTTGCCGGAGGCTGGCTGGGTTGAGCGTAACCGTGGCAGGCGTCTGTGTGGGCAGCGTGGTGTCTATTTGCACATCTGTCAACAGGGGGTGGCGAGGTAGGTGTGGTCCAACTGGAGTGGGGTTCGCTGGAGGGGGGGAGGGAGTGGTTTGGCTCCTAGATAGGCCAAGACTACCCAGAGTGGTGTGCTTGGGTCAGGTAATCATGATGTCATGATGCTGGGGGGGGGGGGGGTTTGGGGCCCCCGCTGGTGCCAGATCCCTGGTCAAGATGGTGTCCTCATGGCCAATGGGGTACCTGATATAGGCGTAAGTGTAGTTGATGTGGATGAGGAGCACCTGCTCGAGCACCGGTCGCAGAGATGTGAGCCTAGCTGGGAATGAGATTCCAGTCACTGATTTCCTGGGGAATGAGAAAAGGAGCTCGTGAGGGGTCTGTGCACAAGAGCGACCTAATGCCATGGAGGGCCTCTTGCCAGTAATCAATAGAGCAGCCTTTGGACCACAGGGCCAGGAGGACTGCCTTACAGATCACCCCGTTGTGACGCTTCACCCTCGGGTTATAACTAGTTGTATGACGAGTCACAATTTCTCACGATACTAGATGCTGGCGTAGCTCCTCACTCATGAAGCCAGACCCCTGATTAGCGTAGATGAATGTCGGGTGTCAGAACATTGTGATTAGCTACGTCAGAGCCCTGATAATGGTGGCTGTAGAGGTGTCAGGGCAAGGGATGGCAAAGGGAAAACAGGAGTATTCGTCTACGACCGCAAAGAAGTAGACACTGTTGTTCGTGGAAGGGGGCCCTTGAAGTCGAGGCTCAGCCATTCGAAGGGCTGAGTGGCCTTGATGACGTGGGCCTGTGGCAGGCAGAATCAGTGCCGTTTGCACTTTGCACAGACCCCGCATGACTCAGTCATGGTCTAGACCTCTTGTGTGGTGAAGGGGAGGTTCTGGGACGATGAAATGGTACAGGCACGTGACACCCGGGTGACAAAGGGTATCGTGCAGCGCCTACAGTTGGTCAGATTGTACCACGGTGGAGGTCCGGGGCAGAGCGTTGGGGAGTCGGTGAACTTTACTGATCTGTATTGGATGTCGTAGCTGAGCGTGGCCAGCTCGACTCTCCAGCGCAATATCTTATAATTTTTGATCTTGCCCTTATGGGTGGTACTGAACATGAAAGTTACTGCGCGCTGGTCGGTGAGGAAAGGTGAACCTCCTGCCTGCCAGGTAGTAGCACCAGTGGCGGACTGCTTCCACTTCTTTTCAATGGCGGAGTGTCTGAGCTCAGAACCACGGAGGGTCCTGCCGAAAAAAGCTACAGTCGCCCCCGACTTGGTTAAGGGTAGCTGCGTGAGGGCAACATCAGAGGCGTCGCATTCCACCTGGAATGGGGTGTCCTCATCCACAACATGCATCGTGGCATCAGCGATGTCCTGCCTGATTTGGACAAATGCTTCTTGTGACTCGGGGGGTGCGGTGAGGAAAAGTGATGGCTTGGGTCAGTGGGGATCCACTAGGAGTAATAGAAGAAAAGTCCAAAGCACCTGTGGAGGGCCTTGAGTGTGTGGGGAAGGGGCACTTCCATTAGTGGGCACATGCATTCTGGATCAGGACTGACGACACCATGTTCCATGATGTATCCTAGGATGACGAGGCGGGTGGTGCTGAACACGCACTTCTCTTTGTTGTAAATGAAGTTAAGCTCCTCGGCCGTCCGGAGAAATCTCTCCAGATTGTCAACGTGGTCCTGGTGGTCGTGGCTGCAGATGGCGACATAGTCCAAGTACGGGATGGTCTCTCTGAGGTTGTGCCGGTCTACCGTGAGGTCCATCTCCTGCTGGAAAACAGAGACCCCAAACGGCACCCAACAGAACAGCTCAAGGCCCCCATCTGCCTCAATGGCAGTGTATGGCTTATCCCATGTATGGATAGGGAGCTGGTGGTAGGCTGACTTTAGGTCAATTGTCAATAAACCAAAGAGCGGGCTATCTCGATGACCATGTCGGCTATTCAGGGTAGGGGGTAGGCGTCTAGTTGGGTGTACCGGTTTATGGTCTGGCTATAATCGATGACCATCCTCAGTTTGCTATCCTCTTTTACAACTAGGACTTGGGCTCTCCATGGGCTGGTGCTTGCAATCTGACATAAGGTAGTTGAACAGAATGGGAGGGGTTACTTGTAACTTGGAGAGGCCGTAGGTGGATTGGGGGCAGTCGCACGGGGTGCATGCTGTTGACTGTGAGCCGGGGGGGGGGGGGGGGGCATTCGAAGTCCAGCCCAAAGAGGACTGGGGCACAGAGCTGGGGTGGGGTGGGGTGGGAGCCTGAAACCTTGGTAAGTTCCCCTCCCCCCCCCCTGCAACCCAACTGTCAAATCCACTGAGCAGTGCCTGAAGGCTGTGAGAGAGTGGTCCTGGACTGCGATAGAAAAGTTGGTGGGCTAGATTTGGAGCTTTAGTGTCCGGGCCACATTCGGGTGCACGATGCTCTCAGTCCTTCCGCTATCGGATAGGCATTTTGTTATCTTCCCATTGACAGCGATCTCCATCATTGCTCCTCGATGGATAAGGTGAGTAGCGGCCAGCGGCTTCTTTCTGGGCATGGGGTGCGGATGCTGCTCAATCGGGTGTGCGCCCATGTTGACCACATCGTCCCGACACACGTGGCGTCAACGTGGAAAGGCGATAGGACCAGCTGTGAAGTTGGAGGTGACGTCACCTGAACGAGCGGAAGTGACATCTTCGATGAGGCTCAAGTCGTGCAGAAGAAGATGGCGGCGCCGGGGGTGAGCGCACGGCAGCAGTGCCAGTCGGTGGGTGGGCCAGAAGTGACGTCAGCGGTGTGGGCGGAAGTGGCAGGGTGAGTGATGGCGTTGCCCGGTCCTCACACGTGGCGATGTTCGGGAGGGCCGCTGCGCTCCCGACGGGCCTGGAAAGGCACACTTGGGCGAAGTGACGTTTCTTCCCGCATGGAGAGCAGTACGAGTTCCTTGCTGGGCAGCCTTTGTGGAATCACCTGTCTGACCCACACTAGAACCCGGCAGCAGCGATAGTCTCCTCCAGGTAAAGCCCTTCAGCGACAGCGGTCGTCTGCATCTGCCAGACCGGAGGTTGGGGGAGTTGGGCATAGAAGGCCTAAGCATGATGAGCTGCAGCCTCCAGGGAGCGGACTACCCCAATTGTCCTGGCAAGTGAGGCGATGTTTTCATCCAACAGCTTCTGTTGGGCGCTCCTCGAGCGCAGCCCTCGCACACAGGTGTCCTGGATCAGTCGTTCCCCTTCCCCTTCTGTCACCCCGTCTCGGCCAGGTACGTGTGAGCTATCACCCACAGGGCCCCCAGTTAGGCATCGGCCTTCTCACCTGGCTGCTAAGACCTGATGCTGAGCAGATACCGGCCGTAGACACATTTGTCTGGGGCTTGTACACTATCTCCAGGACAGCCATCGCAGGTTCGTTGTCTGCACAGTCCTTGATGGCCTGGAAAGTTCGTAGGCTCTGCTTGGTGTGGAGCATCATGAGCCATTTCTGGTTTGTGGGTGAGTTAGGAAGATCGCCTCATTCGCATGCCTCCAGATCTCGAAGCGTGCCTGGTGTTGAGGGTCGATCTCTTGGCTCCCGATCGTCAACTTCTCCATGGTCACTCTTTAAAAGTTTTATTGGAATACATTGTGGAGCACTGAGGCAGCGGCAAGAAAGTACAAAACTCTAAAGACTGGACAACAGGTTTTATTCCAGCAAAAGTCTGAACATCATGCCTTGGTGGCGCCCCGTGTGACTGGCTTAGGAGGGTCCAGCTCTGGTCTATATTCGGGTTGGCTAATTGACAGCCAGCCAGGTGGAGTCAGCCCCCTTAGGTGGTCTTCCTGCAGGTACAGAGATCACCCCCTGCAGTAGGCTAGTGGTCGTATCACCACAACTCAACCTTGTATTGGCAAATGAGCTCGGCCAGGTGATCAGAGTTCCAATGGGATAACATTTTGGGAAGCGTGATCAGTCTTCTTAACGTTCAAAGCAGTTATGGGCAAAGGAAAGCTTGGAGCTTGACGAAGGACTGAGCACAAATGATTAGTTATGTTTAGCTTCTTGTAGATCTGCAACGGGTCAGGCCTTCTGAATCAGTCTGCCATTATGGTGCAGTCATAAACGTGGCGTTGGTTACTCAATTCTTACTTGGAGGCTTCAGGTTCAGACTCTGACACCATGTTTGTTGATGCATCGAATAACCATACTGCAAAAGTGGCAACCTCTGATGAATGTTTTACAGTTAAATTCAACAATACAATGGATAACAAGCCCCTGGAAATGGCATCCGCCACCAACCTTTTTTAACTAGCGCAGGTGCAGACGGCCAATACTGAGTAAATATTTGGGAAATGGAAGTCTCCCATAAAAACAACCCTGTAATTTCTGCAACATTCCAAGTTCTCCCTGCTTCTCTGTTCCGCAGGATCTTGGGGACCATTTGAGAACCTATAGACTACTCCCAGAACACTGATTCCTCCCTTTCTCTTTCTGACTTCCACTCACACTGACTCAGGAGACACTCCTTCTCCAGAGCCCTCCCTTTCCATAGCCGTGATGCTATCCCTGACCTGTTTTCCTATCTACCACCCACCCCTACTCTTACCTTCCATCCTATCCCTTGCGTCATCTAAATCTCTGTAACAGCCAAAACATCACATGCTCTAATCCATGCTCTAAATAAATTGGTTTCCTTTATTCCTAATATTCCTGTGGTGCGACCACTGTATTGTTTATATTTTATGGCCCACCTCTGAACCTGTGATTCCTCCCTCCTGGAAATCTCTATAAAGGCTGATCTGCCCAAACTCCTCCCTCAGAACCTGCCTTGGAACCGGGCTAGAAACATGTGAGGTGTGTTGATGTCTTAAGGTAATTAAGGCATATTAATCCTAACGATAGCGCTACAACTCCCTGGACACATTTGAAACACTCCAACTGACGACATTTCTGCTCCTCCCCTGCCTGTCCTTCCTCACAAACCCACAGTACATTTCATCATCCTTTCCATCTGGCCCCAATTCAGATTATGGGGCAATAAATCACAGGAACAAACGATGGGTGAACATGACCTTGGACCAGGTCTTGGTGGAGAAGACCTGCCCCATGTGTAAACAAGCCTCAGGGAATTGATCCACAGCCATTTATACAAATGAAAACAAATTCTCCATCCACTTTCCATGGAAACAAGTCAACACCACCATGCAACAATCGAAGGTAATAGAAGGTGAAACAGTCATTAAATTACATAACAATGAATTAATTACATTGCAATTTTGATCAGAAATCAATCCCAATATAGTGAGATTTACCTAATAAATTTAAATATACACACAGCACGGTTACAGGCCCTTCCAGCGCATGAGCCCATACACTCCATTTGCATCCCATCAACCCTTTAGAAGGGAGACAGGTCACCAGAGCACCCAGAGGAAACCCTTGCAGACATAGGGAGAATGTACAGGCTCCTTACAGACAGTACTGGATTTGAACCTGGGCTGCTGGTGCCATAACAGAGTTGGACTTAATGCTACACTGACTGTGCCAACCCAACACAGGAGTCAACATAGTGATGGATCAGTCACAATGGTATAAAAATGTATGCCACTTATTTCTTCATTCATGAGATGTGGAGGGGGGGGCGTGGCAAGATGGCGTAGAGTCTAGATGTGTAATCTCGACCTCTCTGGCCAGACTTTTAAGTTCCCGTTTTTTAACCCTTTGTTTTCAAGTTTAAACTTTTAAAATTTTAGTTTAAAGTATCAGGGAACTATTATGGCCACTAATGGTAAAAAGATTAAACCTCAAGTCCAGAAGAAATTACATTTTCGAAGTGCTGAAGATTTGGGGCCAAGACGACTTGATACAGCCCCAGGTTTAATCTCTTCAGTGTCTAAACCTCAAAGACTGCCTGTGGGAGCTGAAAAAAAATGTCTATTATTCACCAAGTGAAGGATGGTGCTGGAATTACCTGTTCTCTGGAAGAAGGTGTGTGTTCCCAAGAAGTGGATCCCGATTTTGAAAGCCTTTCGATTTCAACAGAGGGAGCACACAGGAAGACGACTCCATTGTTGGAAATGCATCAGGAAGCATTTCAACCTGAAGAAATCACTTACCTTCGTGATTTCATGTAAAAACAACGAGATGTGGGGGGAGACCAGCGGCGACCCCCTGAGGAAGTCGGGGTGCCATCACTGGGAGTCCAGACCCACAGTAAAACTTTTAAAATGCCTTCTGTTGAGTTGCAGCAGGAGCTGCAGTTACCCTGTTCTGCCACTATGTCAGAGAGAGCAGGGCTGAGCTTTTCTGATCTATAGTGTATGTACCGAAATGCAGTTATTCAGCCTTAAATGAATGAGATGGTTCAAATGAATGCTAGTATAAGTTTAGAATTGAATACAGTTAAAGCACATGTGGATGCATCTTATGAAGAAATAAAAAAAATTCAGACTGCTATTTCAGACTGTAAACAACAAGTGGCTTCTAACACAGAAAAAGTATTGAAGATTGAAAAATCAGTCATAGAATTGGGAGAACACGAGAAGGAATTAGAGAGGAAAATAGACTACTTGGAGAATCAAAGCAGAAGGAATAATGTGAAAATTGTTGGTTTGCCAGAAGGTATAGAAGGACAAGATCCTCTTCGTTTCTTTAAAGACTGGATCCCGCAAGTATTAGGGCAAGAATTTTTTTCTGGAGGATTGGCACTGGAAAGAGCCCATAGAGCTCCAAGAAGAACACCCTCAGCTGGTCAACCACCGAGACCGGTAATAATTCGATGTTTGAATTATTTGGACAGAGAAGCAATACTTCGACTAGCAGTGCAAAATGCGAGACAACAACAAACTCCGTTATTGATTCAGAATAGCAGAGTTTTTTTCTTTCCTGATTTGAGTCAAGAGGCCATTCAACGTCGACGTCGATTTAATCCAGTTAAAGAAGTTTTGTGGCGTAATAGTTATAAGTCTACTTTTTGCTACCCTGCAGTGTTGAAGGTGTTTTATGGAGACTATCAATTTCGGTTTTTTGAGAATGATCGTGAAGCAATGATTTTTGCTGATTCATTTGCCAGATATAAAAGGACAAAGACGTAGTGCACTATGATCTCCTAAAGAAAAATCTGGTTGTTCTGGAAATGGAAGAAATGGCAGAAATGGGAAAAACAGGAATGTAAAGAGTCCAGCTTCTTCTGAAATGGGATCTTCGAAATTGGAATTTCTTGAATGAAAAGAAGAATTTTCTTTTTCTTACTCTATTTTTTTGTTATTATGATATTTTGATGTTATACATTGTTTGGCTGGGGAGGGAGAGATTTGCTCTAAGTTCTTTACTAGTCATCAGCCACTGGTGGGTAACCCACACCCAATTTTTGTTTAGGGGATTACTACCTTTTTTTTGTGAGGGGGGGTTCTTTTTTTTCTTTATTTTTTTATTCTCATTTCAGTTAATTATTAATTTGTGATTATTTTTCTATTTGAGGGCCTATATGCGTTGATTTGAGTTTTTATATAAAGATATTATTGGTATTTAGTAATAATAGTAGATATGTCAAAGTTGAGGTTTGCTACTTTTAATGTTCGAGGATTAAACAGTACGATTAAGCGTAAGTGAGTCTTGGCGTATATTAAAATGAAAATTGATATTGCTTTTTTACAAGAAACACATTTGAATCTGAAGGAAAGTATGAAATTAAAGAGGGACTGGGTTGGGCATGTATATTCTTCTTCATTTAATTCTAGGGCTAAAGGTGTAGCAATTTTGATACATAAAAATTTATCTTTTGAATTACAATCAATGGAGGAAAAGGCAGGATGTTCTCTTAAATTGAATTGTAAGATTTTTAGTGAATTTTGGACTTAATATATATACCCCAATTGCAGATGATGAAATATTTATTTCAGATGCATTTTTATTTTTGGGTCAGGCTAACGATAATATTTTAGTTGGTGGTGATTTTGATTGTGTTTTGGAACCTTTATTAGATAAATCTCCGAAGAAAGTTAAGAAATCCAAGATGACAATTCAGGTCCAAGCGTTGATGAAAGATCTTAATTTAGTAGATATTTGGAGACGTCTTAATCCGACAGAGAAATATTTCTCCTTTTATTCATCGAGACATGAATCGTTTTCAAGGATTGACTTCTTTTTAGTATCGGCACACTTACAAGAGAAAATACAACAAGCGGAATATAAAAGTAGGGTGATTTCAGATCATTCTTTGTTATATTTTACATATGCAACTTCTGAGAAAATTCAAGTGGC